>NC_086229.1:94629988-94765109 GCF_036321145.2 Pelmatolapia mariae | reverse complement strand
ACCAGTGCCAGCGATCTGTGTCCAGCTGATCTGCCGACCGTGCACTGAAGTTTTACATCAAGTAAACTAAACCGAAACATTAAATAAGGCTAACCAACCAGTGCCAGCGATCTGTGTCAGCTGATCTGCGACCATGCACTGAAGCTTTTACATCAAATAAACTAAGCTGAAACCATTAAATAACTAACCAACCAGTGCCAGCGATCTGTGTCAGCTGATCTGCGACCGTGCACTGAACTTTTAGATAAAATAAACTAAGCTGAAACCATTAAATAACTAACCAACCAGTGCCAGCGATCTGTGTCAGCTGATCTGCGACCGTGCACTGAACTTTTAGATAAAATAAACTAAGCTGAAACCATTAAATAACTAACCAACCAGTGGCCAGCGATCTGTGTCAGCTGATCCCTGCGACCGTGCACTGAAGTTTTACATATAAATAAACTAAACCGAAACCATTAAATAACTAACCAACCAGTGCCAGCGATCTGTGTCAGCTGATCTGCGACCGTGCACTGAACTTTTAGATAAAATAAACTAAACTGAAACCATTAAATAACTAACCAACCAGTGCCAGCGATCTGTGTCAGCTGATCTGCGACCGTGCACTGAAGTTTTAGATAAAATAAACTAAGCTGAAACCATTAAATAACTAACCAACCAGTGCCAGCGATCTGTGTCAGCTGATCCCTGGGACCGTGCACTGAAGTTTTAGATAAAATAACTAAGCCGAAACCATTAAATAACTAACCAGCCAGTGCCAGCGATCTGTGTCAGCTGATCTGCGACCATGAACTGAAGCTTACATCAAATAAACTAAGCCGAAACCATTAAATAACTAACCAACCAGTGCCAGCGATCTGTGTCAGCTGATCCCTGGGACCGTGCACTGAAGTTTTAGATAAAATAAACTAAGCCGAAACCCATTAAATAACTAACCAACCAGTGCCAGCGATCTGTGTCAGCTGATCTGCGACCGTGCACTGAAGTTGTAGATAAAATAAACTAAGCTGAAACCATTAAATAACTAACCAACCAGTGCCAGCGATCTGTGTCAGCTGATCCCTGCGACCCTGCACTGAACTTTTAGATAAAATAAACTAAGCTGAAACCATTAAATAACTAACCAACCAGTGCCAGCGATCTGTGTCAGCTGATCCCTGCGACGGTGAACTGAAGTTTCAGATAAAATAAACTAAGCCGAAACCATTAAATAACTAACCAATCAGTGCCAGCGATCTGTGTCAGCTGATCCCTGCGACCGTGCACTGAAGTTTTAGATAAAATAAACTAAGCCGAAACCATTAAATAACTAACCAACCAGTGCAGCGATCTGTGTCAGCTGATCTGCGACCGTGCACTGAAGTTTTACATCAAATAAACTAAGCTGAAACCATTAAATAACTAACCAGCCTGCGACTGAGATCTGTGTCAGCTGATCCCTGCGACCGTGCACTGAAGTTTTAGATAAAATAAACTAAACCGAAACCATTAAATAACTAACCAGCCTCTGTCAGGGATCTGTGTCAGCTGATCCCTGCGACCGTGCACTGAAGTTTTAGATAAAAATAAACTAAGTCGAAACCATTAAATAACTAACCAGCCTGTACAAGCGATCTGTGTCAGCTGATCCCTGCGACCGTGCACTGAAATTTTAGATAAAATAAACCAGGCCGAAACCATTAAATAACTAACCAACCAGTGCCAGCGATCTGTGTCAGCTGATCTGCGACCGTGCACTGAAGTTTTAGATAAAATAAACTAAGCTGAAACCATTAAATAACTAACCAACCAGTGCCAGCAATCTGTGTCAGCTGATCCCTGCGACCGTGCACTGAAGTTTCAGATAAAATAAACTAAGCTGAAACCATTAAATACTAACCAACCAGTGCTAGCGATCTGTGTCAGCTGATCTGCGACCATGAACTGAAGCTTTACATCAAATAAACTAAACCGAAACCATTAAATAACTAACCAACCAGTGCCAGCGATCTGTGTCAGCTGAATCTGCGACCGTGCACTGAACTTTTAGATAAAATAAACTAAGCTGAAACCATTAAATAACTAACCAACCAGTGCCAGCGATCTGTGTCAGCTGATCTGCGACCGTGCACTGAAGTTTTATATCAAGTAAACTAAACCGAAACCATTAAATAACTAACCAACCAGTGCCAGCGATCTGTGTCAGCTGATCTGCGACCATGAACTGAAGCTTTACATCAAATAAACTAAGCTGAAACCATTAAATAACTAACCAACCAGTGCCAGCGATCTGTGTCAGCTGATCTGCGACCGTGCACTGAACTTTTAGATAAAATAAACTAAGCTGAAACCATTAAATAACTAACCAACCAGTGCCAGCGATCTGTGTCAGCTGATCTGCGACCGTGCACTGAACTTTTAGATAAAATAAACTAAGCTGAAACCATTAAATAACTAACCAACCAGTGCCAGCGATCTGTGTCAGCTGATCCCTGCGACCGTGCACTGAAGTTTTACATCAAATAAACTAAACCGAAACCATTAAATAACTAACCAACCAGTGCCAGCGATCTGTGTCAGCTGATCTGCGACCGTGCACTGAAGTTTTAGTTAAAATAAACTAAGCTGAAACCATTAAATAACTAACCAACCAGTGCCAGCGATCTGTGTCAGCTGATCTGCGACCGTGCACTGAAGTTTTAGTTAAAATAAACTAAGCTGAAACCATTAAATAACTAACCAACCAGTGCCAGCGATCTGTGTCAGCTGATCTGCGACCGTGCACTGAACTTTTAGATAAAATAAACTAAACTGAAACCATTAAATAACTAACCAACCAGTGCCAGCGATCTGTGTCAGCTGATCTGCGACCGTGCACTGAAGTTTTAGTTAAAATAAACTAAGCTGAAACCATTAAATAACTAACCAACCAGTGCCAGCGATCTGTGTCAGCTGATCTGCGACCGTGCACTGAAGTTTTAGTTAAAATAAACTAAGCTGAAACCATTAAATAACTAACCAACCAGTGCCAGCGATCTGTGTCAGCTGATCCCTGGGACCGTGCACTGAAGTTTTAGATAAAATAAACTAAGCTGAAACCATTAAATAACTAACCAGCCAGTGCCAGCGATCTGTGTCAGCTGATCTGCGACCGTGCACTGAACTTTTAGATAAAATAAACTAAGCTGAAACCATTAAATAACTAACCAACCAGTGCCAGCGATCTGTGTCAGCTGATCTGCGACCGTGCACTGAACTTTTAGATAAAATAAACTAAGCTGAAACCATTAAATAACTAACCAACCAGTGCCAGCGATCTGTGTCAGCTGATCCCTGCGACCCTGCACTGAACTTTTAGATAAAATAAACTAAGCTGAAACCATTAAATAACTAACCAACCAGTGCCAGCGATCTGTGTCAGCTGATCTGCGACCGTGCACTGAAGTTTCAGATAAAATAAACTAAGCCGAAACCATTAAATAACTAACCAACCAGTGCCAGCGATCTGTGTCAGCTGATCCTGCGACCGTGCACTGAAGTTTTAGATAAAATAAACTAAGCCGAAACCATTAAATAACTAACCAACCAGTGCAGCGATCTGTGTCAGCTGATCTGCGACCGTGCACTGAAGTTTTTACATCAAATAAACTAAGCTGAAACCATTAAATAACTAACCAGCCTGCGACTGAGATCTGTGTCAGCTGATCCCTGCGACCGTGCACTGAAGTTTTAGATAAAATAAACTAAACCGAAACCATTAAATAACTAACCAACCAGTGCCAGCAATCTGTGTCAGCTGATCCCTGCGACCGTGCACTGAAGTTTTAGATAAAATAAACTAAGCTGAAACCATTAAATAACTAACCAACCAGTGCCAGCAATCTGTGTCAGCTGATCCCTGCGACCGTGCACTGAAGTTTCAGATAAAATAAACTAAGCTGAAACCATTAAATAACTAACCAACCAGTGCTAGCGATCTGTGTCAGCTGATCTGCGACCATGAACTGAAGCTTTACATCAAATAAACTAAACCGAAACCATTAAATAACTAACCAACCAGTGCCAGCGATCTGTGTCAGCTGATCTGCGACCGTGCACTGAACTTTTAGATAAAATAAACTAAGCTGAAACCATTAAATAACTAACCAACCAGTGCCAGCGATCTGTGTCAGCTGATCTGCGACCGTGCACTGAAGTTTTACATCAAGTAAACTAAACCGAAACCATTAAATAACTAACCAACCAGTGCCAGCGATCTGTGTCAGCTGATCTGCGACCATGAACTGAGCTTTACATCAAATAAACTAAGCTGAAACCATTAAATAACTAACCAACCAGTGCCAGCGATCTGTGTCAGCTGATCTGCGACCGTGCACTGAACTTTTAGATAAAATAAACTAAGCTGAAACCATTAAATAACTAACCAACCAGTGCCAGCGATCTGTGTCAGCTGATCTGCGACCGTGCACTGAACTTTTAGATAAAATAAACTAAGCTGAAACCATTAAATAACTAACCAACCAGTGCCAGCGATCTGTGTCAGCTGATCCCTGCGACCGTGCACTGAAGTTTTAACATCAAATAAACTAAACCGAAACCATTAAATAACTAACCAACCAGTGCCAGCGATCTGTGTCAGCTGATCTGCGACCGTGCACTGAACTTTTAGATAAAATAAACTAAACTGAAACCATTAAATAACTAACCAACCAGTGCCAGCGATCTGTGTCAGCTGATCTGCGACCGTGCACTGAAGTTTTAGTTAAAATAAACTAAGCTGAAACCATTAAATAACTAACCAACCAGTGCCAGCGATCTGTGTCAGCTGATCTGCGACCGTGCACTGAAGTTTTAGTTAAAATAAACTAAGCTGAAACCATTAAATAACTAACCAACCAGTGCCAGCGATCTGTGTCAGCTGATCCCTGCGACCGTGCACTGAAGTTTTACATCAAATAAACTAAGCTGAAACCATTAAATAACTAACCAGCCTGCGACTGAGATCTGTGTCAGCTGATCCCTGCGACCGTGCACTGAAGTTTCAGATAAAATAAACTAAGCTGAAACCATTAAATAACTAACCAGCCTGTACCAGCGATCTTTGTCAGCTGATCTGCGACCGTGCACTGAACTTTTAGATAAAATAAACTAAGCTGAAACCATTAAATAACTAACCAACCAGTGCCAGCGATCTGTGTCAGCTGATCCCTGGGACCCTGCACTGGACTTTTACATAAAATAAACTAAGCTGAAACCATTAAATAACTAACCAACCAGTGCCAGCGATCTGTGTCAGCTGATCCCTGCGACCGTGCACTGAAGTTTTAGATAAAATAAACTAAACCGAAACCATTAAATAACTAACCAGCCTGTACCAGCGATCTGTGTCAGCTGATCTGCGACCGTGCACTGAAGTTTTAGATAAAATAAATTAAGCTGAAACCATTAAATAACTAACCAGCCTGTGCCAGCAATCTGTGTCAGCTGATCTGCGACCGTGCACTAAGTTTTAGATAAAATAAACTAAGCTGAAACCATTAAATAACTAACCAGCCTGTGCCAGCAATCTGTGTCAGCTGATCTGCGACCGTGCACTAAGTTTTAGATAAAATAAACTAAACCGAAACCATTAAATAACTAACCAGCCTGTGCCAGCAATCTGTGTCAGCTGATCTGCGACCGTGCACTAAGTTTTAGATAAAATAAACTAAGCTGAAACCATTAAATAACTAACCAGCCTGTGCCAGCAATCTGTGTCAGCTGATCCCTGCGACCGTGCACTAAGTTTTAGATAAAACAAACTAAGCTGAAACCATTAAATAACTAACCAGCCTGTGCCAGCAATCTGTGTCAGCTGATCCCTGCGACCGTGCACTAAGTTTTAGATAAAATAAACTAAACCGAAACTATTAAATAACTAACCAGCCTGTGCCAGCAATCTGTGTCAGCTGATCCCTGCGACCGTGCACTAAGTTTTAGATAAAATAAACTAAACCGAAACCATTAAATAACTAACCAGCCTGCGACTGAGATCTGTGTCAGTTGATCCCTGCGACCGTGCACTGAAGTTTCAGATAAAATAAACTAAGCTGAAACCATTAAATAACTAACCAACCAGTGCCAGCGATCTGTGTCAGCTGATCCCTGCGACCGTGCACTGAAGTTTTACATCAAATAAACTAAGCTGAAACCATTAAATAACTAACCAGCCTGCGACTGAGATCTGTGTCAGCTGATCCCTGCGACCGTGCACTGAAGTTTTCAGATAAAATAAACTAAGCTGAAACCATTAAATAACTAACCAGCCTGTACCAGCGATCTGTGTCAGCTGATCTGCGACCGTGCACTGAAGTTTCAGATAAAATAAACTAAGCTGAAACCATTAAATAACTAACCAGCCTGTACCAGCGATCTGTGTCAGCTGATCTGCGACCGTGCACTGAACTTTTAGATAAAATAAACTAAGCTGAAACCATTAAATAACTAACCAACCAGTGCCAGCGATCTGTGTCAGCTGATCCCTGGGACCCTGCACTGGACTTTTAGATAAAATAAACTAAGCTGAAACCATTAAATAACTAACCAACCAGTGCAGCGATCTGCGTCAGCTGATCTGTGACCGTGCACTGAAGTTTTACATCAAATAAACTAAGCTGAAACCATTAAATAACTAACCAGTGCCAGCGACTGAGATCTGTGTCAGCTGATCCCTGCAACCGTGCACTGAAGTTTCAGATAAAATAAACTAAGCTGAAACCATTAAATAACTAACCAACCAGTGCCAGCGATCTGTGTCAGCTGATCTGCGACCGTGCACTGAAGTTTTACATCAAATAAACTAAGCTGAAACCATTAAATAACTAACCAGCCTCTGTCAGCGATCTGTGTCAGCTGATCCCTGCGACCGTGCACTGAAGTTTTACATCAAATAAACTAAACCGAAACCATTAAATAACTAACCAGCCTGTACCAGCGATCTGTGTCAGCTGATCTACGACCGTGCACTGAAGTTTTAGATAAAATAAACTAAGCTGAAACCATTAAATAACTAACCAGCCTGTACCAGCGATCTGTGTCAGCTGATCTGCGACCATGAACTGAAGTTTTAGATAAAATAAACTAAGCTGAAACCATTAAATAACTAACCAGCCTGTGCCAGCAATCTGTGTCAGCTGATCCCTGCGACCGTGCACTAAGTTTTAGATAAAATAAACTAAGCTGAAACCATTAAATAACTAACCAACCAGTGCCAGCAATCTGTGTCAGCTGATCTGCGACCGTGCACTGAACTTTTAGATAAAATAAACTAAGCTGAAACCATTAAATAACTAACCAACCAGTGCCAGCAATCTGTGTCAGCTGATCTGCGACCGTGAACTGAAGTTTTAGATCAAATAAACTAAGGCTGAAACCATTAAATAACTAACCAACCTGTGCCAGCGATCTGTGTCAGCTGATCCCTGCGACCGTGCACTGAAGTTTTATTTAAAACTTTAGCTTTAATATTTGATTGATTCTTACTTGGTGAACTTTAGGTTCCAATTAGTAGTTGTGCTGCATCGTGTCTCCTGGTGCCTCGCTGCTGGCTCAGTTTACAGCGTGATTTATAGAATTCCAGTGGCAAACACCCAATGTTTAATTCAACACAGAAATCCCTAAAGGGGAAGCTCTTGTAATAGCTATGAGTTGCTGGCTCCAATTAGCGAACACAGAAGCGAATGAGAACACCACTGAATTAGTTTCAGTAAATTGGGGGTCAAACAGGGAATTCCCCTACTTTTAGCCCTACTGGCTAACACTTAATTGACAGGAATTTTACTCCATATTGATCAGCAAGTTTTCTTAATGGGTCTTCAAACAGAAAGAGACTAGCAGTCCTGTAGCAAACACAAACCTTGGAATGGCAGTAAATTTCAGTCACTTTTAGTGATGACAGGCAACATATCTATTAGGGATGATCCTGAGCAGGCCCTGAGTTAAACGTTAGGTAATCTCACTATTAGATGTCAGTAGATTACAAATTGCATTTAATTTAATTCTGGTTTTGTACCCCTCCCAATTCAAGTTCATAATCCCAGCTATGGTGGCTACTGAAGGACAAACATCTCTGGTCACTGTTCATCTGTAGTGAGTTCAGGCTGTAAGTCTGCTGTCTACCTCAGCTGTCAATATGACTGCAGCTTCAGTATCCCGAGTGCCACATCTATTTACTATAGAGAAAGCTGTACATTTTTGTGAAAGGAGTCCGATATGAGTCAGTGTGCTCACTTCTGACTGATGACAATGATACTGGGGTTACAGCTGTTGTTGTTTTTTTGGTTTTTTGTTTTTTTTTTAGCTCTGTTAGCTGCTGTTGAGCGTTGTTAGCTGGCATTAGTTAAACTTTCTTTGAAGTGGATATAATATTTTTTTACTCAGACACTTAAATTCTCATACAATGTAAGAATGTTATCAGAGGAAATGTGTGATTTTCAGGGCACTCAGCCTAACACTTAACAATGGGAGGGTTGCATGTCTAATCTGCTGACAATAAGCAATTGCAAAAGGAAGGAAAAAAGAAGGCAGGAATGTTAAATGGTCATATTTAGCTTGAAAGAGCTACTTGTGAAATTCAAATCTTTGAATTAAAATAATCTCCTAAGGTGTACTACATATGTGGCCGACTCTAACCACATACATAAAATGTGATTAGGCATAAGGCAATGCCCAGCTTGGCCACGGTCCAACGCGGCAACATGGTGGCTTCCATGAACAGCCTGCTCATATGTATTTGTAATGGAATAAGTCCAAGTTTATAAGTAACTTGTACAATGTAAATAGTCATATATAGTTTTAAAAAGCTATTCGTAATCTTTAAATTTAAACTAAAAGTAACTTATAAGACATACTACATATGTGGTCGGTCTCTAGCCACATACATAAAAAAAAGATTATGAGAATACATTAATTTGTAGTTAAACAGTAAAAAATGTATATTTGAGTACAACAGTTTTTTGTTGCCTCAAAATAGCCTCAAAAAATGATTTACTGTGCCTTAAAACTTATATAAAGTTTTATGCAATTAATTGAAATGCGTACAAGTCACTGAAGAGAATGAAACATACCATTCATTGACATATGGTGGGTTGGTAAATACATTAGACTGTTGACTAGCCAGCAGGATCCTGGAATGTTGCCTAGCGACCAGCCATGTGCTGGTGATGCCTGATGAGCGGTTCTGTGGACAGGGCTTTAGAGTCACCCACAGCACAAAGAAACACATATTCCTATAGCACCACACAAATCATTGGCTACTCTGTAGTACTCAACATTTGTCTGCCTGTTTGCGGCTTTTCTTTAAATACACACATACTGCTACTATGGATGTGCTGTTTCCATTAAGTTTTTCTCACACTTTACATATTCCGCTGTAATGAATATTTCATCAGTGGGTTGGTTTGCTTGCATGATTCTAAGCAAAAACATTCAATTAATGGCAATAAAACATGTTAGTGATGAAAAAAGGAATCAGTGGCATCAGAAGCAAATGAAAATATCAGAGACAGAGAGCCTTGTGGGTAATTGAATACATGCTGAGTTTGTTCTTGCAGTACAAACAAGCTCCTTCCAATCTAAGTAATGTAGGATCAATATTCCTCTCTCATGGGGAGCCATAGTGGAAAGACTAATTGAGTTGAATTGTGCTGACAGTTACAGTAACTCACCTCATTACAGTGGTAAAATGCAACACGGCGACTGATTTCTGCACATTGAGCTAAATTACTGTCAAAGGATTCATCTGCTACCACTTTTTTAAAGCTAAGCATCCATCGCAGTGTGGTAATGTGCAGTCCAGAGGTTAAATATGAAATCAGTCAGGCTTGTGTAAAGCTAAAACCCATCCACCAGATAATGTGCACCAAAATGCAGGGATCCATTTTTATCATTTCAGACAAGTCGAAAAGAGAATTACATACTTGTCGTTGGGTGAAATCAGTCCTGGGGATTCAGTGATTTGTCGGTAAAGAGAAGCGTGGAGTGTGACAAGCACCCTGTCCTGATCCGTATCTCTTTAGTGAATCTTTTTGGATACGAGACAGGCTGTCAACTCTTTGAGGCAACCTTTGCAATTTCAAGGTGGCAGATTAAAGAGACAGGAAGTCAGTGATGTAAGATGCTGACCTACTGGCTGTGTGGACACAATAAACGAGGCATTAGAAGGAAGCACTCCAAAGCATAAATGCCAAGTGTGCTTGTAGTAGTTTATTCAGTGTGGAGTGTTTACTAGTTAACAGCAAAATGACGCCAAAACATGGCCATTTTTGGTTATAAGGAAAAGGAAGTTTATATGTGATAACCAATAGGGCCTTGTGGCTGGAAGGCCTATAAGAGCAACATGGATCAATTTCAAAACAGCCTTTTCTTACATGAATTCAGTCAGTTTGTTTTTCATGCAGTCTTTAGTGTAGGAACACTATAAATGGGAAATTACAGCAAAGAATGCAGAAAGGCTCATCATTCGAGGTTAAGGTTACATGGATTGATTTGGTTGTATCTGACTTCCTGCCAAAATGATCAAATCGGATGGGTCGAGCAAATTTTCTTTGCACCACATGAATATAAAGGAACCAAATGCAAAACAACAGGGCCAAGAATCCCCTGCAGTTTCTCTAATGTTAGAGTGAGCAAAGACCACACCCTTATGATTTCATAATGTTGGCTTAAAGGGAACTCAACATTTGAGACGCCACCATGCTGCTGCAGTTCAACTTTGTATAATGAAAGTACAGTTACTTATAAAGAACACAGTGAAATAATGAGATGAGAGCCCTCGCTGCAACAAAGAAAAGAGGAAGAAGGCAATTAACAAACCACACAAAAGGCCATCGGATTCTGGCTTTTCCCTGAATTAATATTAGTGAGCTAAACTAATTGAACCAAAACTGAAAACAGGACTGGCAGTATCTCCCAACTCAACTCATAATTAACAAACAAAACTGCAAAAGCTACAGAAAGAACAAGTTGGTGGCAGTGAGGAAAGAAGAGAGAGGGACCACGACGTCAACTGCCAGCCTGTGCATGTATGTCCTCAGTCAGATACCAGATACACTGTGATCAGATCCTTCGTAGGAACGTTAAAGAAGTATTATTGGGTTTTTATTAGTGTCTGCTCACTTAAACTAATTTTGAACCCTTGGGTTTGCTTGCTAGCTTTTATTTTTCTCTACAACCTAATTAATTAGTGCAGTCAGTGACTTTTCCCATGGAATATGCACTGGAGTTCAATAAGGTAGTTCTTCCACAAAGAGTTTCACTGAAATGCTCTGAGAAGTTGAGAAAACTGGTAGAAGCACGTTCTGTCCGTCATTCTGTTGTTCTAGCTACGATAGGTATTGAAGGTAACTGTGATATTAAATGTTTATAACACAGAAATGAAACCAAAATATATAAACTAATTGTGTAATGGTGTAATTCTACAGGTGTGGCCATAGAGTCTCTTTTGCATTTTGAGGGTATTTGTCAGAAAACAGGACACGAGATGAATGTTACTGGAGGTAATCCCTATAGATATTCTGTTATATGTGTAGCTGAGCGCTCGATATTGATTTATTTCTAGTGGATCAAACAGATGTTGTTGGTGTGCTTCCCATGATGCAGGTTTTCAGAGCATTGCAATCACAAGCAGAGATGGAGTGTTGTTTGCGTGCAGTGCGAGCACTCCTCAATAAAGCTACGTGAATATGGCAGGATGTGAATTGTGCTATTTTAGTGAATGATACAAACATAACAGAGACCCACTTATTGAGGACCTTTACATGAGGGTTGCTGGTATTTCATATATGTGGCTAAACAGAAAATGGGAACTAGGAACTACGGGTTGCACCCAGTAAGTAGAGGAGCTTATGTTAGTGCAGGAAAGATTAGCCCAGTAACTGATCAGCAGTAGACGTTAATTAACTAATTTAATGCTCAGTGAATGCGGTAAGTCATTCATCAAGCAGATCTGGCAAACCATTACTAAAAGCTCATTCGTGACCATGAAATAGGCTTTGGAAAAGAAAAAAAAAACTTAACCAGGGTCCATTTACTGGATGTTTGCTGTTTAGCCCTAATGCAAAGTGACTGGGTGAGGAATTGGATTGGTGTGTAACACAAGTCATTTAAGATGTCCTCTTGGTTGGTGGAAAATTATTATTTTTTATTGATTTGTGAAAATCCACTCATCAAATTCAAGTAATCAACTGAAATAACAAAATCTGTTGCGTTTTTTAAGTGTTGCAGATTGTTGCAAGTTCCTTATTCATGTCTGTGGTTCTCAGGTTCACTTCCAAAGGGTTTTCTACCCCTTTGTAATTAGGAGAAACATCATATTTCGATAGAGATGACAGCCATTTCTAACAATTTGGACCATTTCATCATCTCACTGGAGCTTTCTACATGAATTGCAGCCTTACGGTGAGGTTGTGATTAAAAGGATATGTGGCCCTGAGTAAATGTGGTTATCCCAGCTGGACTTTTGTCAAAGCTGGAAAGGCACCTAAAGAAAGCTCCAGCCGATCCAGGAGAGAAGGACAACCGCTGCCCAAGCGAAAACCTGTAGTGATCCCGTATGTGTCAGGAGCAGGGGCGATTCTAGGATCACAGCTTTGGGGGTGCTGAGCACCCAGAGAGCTGCCCATCCAGGCAAGGTAAACTTTACACGTCACGATCAGACTTCTTCCCTGTCTCTGTCAGTCCCTGCATCCTTAAATGTCTCCAGTTGTCCCGAGTTCCCTCTGTTCCTCCCTGTCCTCATCGTCTGTTGTCTTCATCTCCATTATCAGTCATCATAATTTTACCCTCTCTGTGCAAGTCTGCAAATTTCTTTATTAAATCATAAGATTCTTAAATTCATCAAGTCTCTCTGTGCCTGGATCCTCGTCACAAAACATGACATCACTGTTTTGTACATTTTAACACAATTTAATCCCCACATTTGTGAAAGAAAAGCAAAACACTTTTTTGAAAAGTTTGTAACAAAACCATCAAATCTGATAAAGGTTATTTAAATGCTGCTAAAATCGACTACTGCCAAAGAAGAATGGATTGGAATGTAAAACTAAAAATACATATTCTAACCTTAATTACTGGGGGAGAATAATGAATGATGCTCACAGTGAGTAAAAAGTAAACTGAGTGCATTTTTTGGACAGAGATTCACTTTTAAAGTGTATGCATAATATAATAGATACATAAAAAATACACTCCAAAAATAGAAGAGTCCTTGAAATGTACAAAATATTATTAAAAAATTAGAAAAATTGAGACACCTTGGCCTATGGTACAATGTATGAAAAGATCTTTAGTGCAGATACTACTATGGCTCTGCAGATTTTTTCTTTTCTTTTAACCTATGTCGCCTCACCTTGAGGTTGGCAAATCTGTCTATCACATTTTGGTGGTCAACTCTCTCAAGCATCTCTTTCTCAACTGACATCACAGCCAGGTGCTGGAGTCTGCTTTGACCCATGGTCCTTCTCAGCCAGGTATGGAGCTGACTCAAGACACTAAAAGACCTTTCACAGCTACAGCTGCTAACTGGGTTTGTTAGGGCAACCTGAATAACAGTTTTCAGTGTGGGGAAGATCTGATTATCCAGAAGATTGTACAATGTAAACGTATCTGGAATGGCACCAGCCTCACTCTTGAGCTTCAAAAAGTTTTTGGCAACCGTGACTTCCTCTGACTGAAGTTCAATATGGTAATGCAGTGCCAGGGCTGACAACCCAGTTTGTTTTGCAGACTCTGTACAGCAGCTTTAATATAGGGAGAACACAACTTCCAGATTGTATGAGTAAAATTAGTTGTTTTTTTTCTTTGCCAGTTTAACAGTTTCTGTTTTGCCTGTCACTGTTCCCTGCCTGTTTTCTTACCTGGTTCTTCCTGACCTTGTACTTTCTCCTCATGTTCCCCTCTTTCCTCTCTCCCTCTTTGGACTGACAATCATACACAAATAGATTGTATTCAATTAGATTTAAAAAAAATATTATTAAGAGCACTAATAAAAGTCCTCTCTCAGTGTACTTTCAACCAAAAGGCAAATAACCAAACCACATGTACATCTAATAAAGGATATAAATATTGAAACACTGATCCAACATTATCCTTTATTGAGGGATAATTTGATCTTACACTTTTACCTGAATGTGGCTCCTTTTTTTTTGAAAAAACTTGCTCATATCCATTATGAACCTGGCTGTCTCTCTGTACACACACACACACACACACACACACACACACACACACACACACACACACACACACACACACACACACACACACACACACACACACACACACACACACAACAGGAGTTACAAGGTTAATGGGAATCCATTCAGTTAGCTAATAAGTACCTTGGGTTTAATATCGGCACATATGACAAAATAAGCAGCTTCTCTCATTCCATTTCAAACAGGACAGTGGTAACAACAGTAGGCAATGTTAAGTTTTAGATTTTAAATAGGCTGTATAAATTTCAATGGGAGCAACAGGACGGTCAAATATCGCTGATTTTACTACAGAGCAGGACGGATTGTAGGGTAGCAAACATCGTCGGAAAACACGTTTTCAACACAGCAGGTTACCTGGTGTAATGTTTTTCAGCTAAAAAGAAACATGGCCTGACTCCTACCTAACTATATACAGAGGAACTTGGGGTTAAATGCAGCTAATATGTCCTGTTTTAAGGCAGGCGCTTCCACCTCCGCTCCGCTGCGTCTCAGACACCATCGTTCTGGCACAAGGGCACCAGAGCCAGAGTAGGGGAGAGCCGAGCTGGAACAAACCATTTTGGGAGGGGGGAGGGGTTATCTATACTTTTGTTGTTAAAATGTTCCATCTCAATTACGTACTGTATGCTTTTTATATTTTTAGTAGTGTGTCCCACAAACAGCAAATATTGTCAAAAAAGTAAGAAATCTTTGGGGGTGCTTTGATTCATTTTGGGGGTGCTTCAGCACCCCCAAAATGGGCTAAAATCGCCCCTGGTTAGGAGTATCGGAACAGTTGAGATGCATTTTTTCTAAACACCGGGTCTCTGTGGCTTTTAAACCCCAAAACACGCTGCGCCAAAAATTGGTCCACCCCAAGGATCGGGTCCCCCGACACAAACAGAGTAACATAGTGTACGCTGTTAAGTGCAGGAGGATTGTCAGGATTTCTACATCGGGGAAACCAAACAACCTCTGGCTACAACACAGAAGAGCTACCTCGTCAGGCCAGGACTCTGCAGTCTATTTACACCTACAGGCCAGTGGACACTCTTTCAATGATGAGGATGTACACATCCTGGACAGGGAGGAACGCTGGTTTGAGGGTGGAGTCAAAGAGGCCATTTACGTGAAAAGGGAAAGACCATCTCTGAATCGAGGAGGGGGCCTAAGGGTACATCTGTCACCATCTTACAATGCTGTGATTGCAGCCATTCCCCAACTCTCTGTGAATGGTACTCATGGCCATTGATCAGTGGTCTTTGATCAGTGGGTTTTGGTCAGTGGTTGTTGATCAATGGTCATGAGAATTTGCATAATTATGATTAAGGAACTGACCTCCCAGCCCATTGTCCCTTCAGTGGGCTGGTTTCAGTCATTATGCAAATGTACTGTTTATAAGGTTTGGGGAAACCTGCAGTCAGCTGAGACTGAAGAAGTCACCTGGTGATGACGAAACGTTTCTCCCACAAAACGCTACGTCCAGATGAACAGAATCAACTTTTGGAGATTAAAAGGATAGTTCAAAACTGCTGCAGCATTGCCTCTGCAGATTATTAGCATCCATTATTCATGAACTTTGTGGCAATTTATTCATGTATCGTGATGAGACCCGGCCCCATCACTCAAGTGAAAGGAGAAAAAAAAATAATCCTCTCACTGCACAATCCACAGCCAATAAACGACAATGCTTTAAATGGCTTGCTGTGCCTATGAAGTTGTGCTAATCCTCTCGTAAAGATAAGACAACGTGAAGTGATGTGATGAAACTTTAATGAACCCTGTGGGAAAACATAATTACAGTTTGCATTGCAGCAGCCAATAGGATGCAAATAGAGCAATATAAAGGTTAAAGAAACAGACCCAGCCCTGGGTCAAGGCTTGAGCATTTGAGAGTCGAACCCTGTCCTTTAATTCACATGTTTTTAGATGCCTTTTGATTTGTGCACAGCTGTCACGCTTGAGGGAGTCAAAGGAAGCAAAGTGAATTGTCCTGCAGATATAAGGATCAATTGAGCCAGTATACCGCTGGTCCTCAATGAAGACATAATTCCATTTTTATTTGGCTGGATCACGTAAAATCTAACACGATAGAGGCTGCTGAGCCAGTGACAGCATACTGCTTGGAATTAATGATGAAAGCCTCACAATGTAGTGCTGATTCTGAATGTGAAAATCAAACGCATGTTGCAGTTACATCTTATTAGTTACTGAAAGTGGATGTCTTTAGCCCCCTGCCAGATTTATTTTGAAAACCTGCTAATTTGGTAAGTCTGCCCACTAACAACGAAATGATCAGTCTATAATTTCAATGGTAGGTTTATTTGAACAGGGAGACACAGAACAATGACAAAAAATCCAGAAAAATGCATTTCAAAGAGGTAATACATTTATTGGCATTTTCATAAAGAAAATAAGTATTTGATCCTCTATCAATCAGCAAGATTTCTGGCTCACAGGTGTATTTTACACAGGTATCTATCCAGATTCTAAACTCTGCACCACATCCAAGACCAAAGTGCTTTCCATGGATGTCAAGGATAGGACTGTGGACCTACACAAGGCTGGAATGGGCTACAAGCCCATCGCCAAGCAGCTGGGTGAGAAGGTGACAACAGTTGGTGCCATTATTCGCCGGTGGAAGAACCATAAAATAACTGCTAATCTCCATCGGTCTTGAGCTCCATGCAAGATCTCATGATAATGAGATAATAAGAACAGTGTGGAACCAGGCCAGAATTATTCAGGAGGAACTTGTCAATGATCTCAAGGCAGCTGGTACCATATTCACCAAGAAAACATTTGGTAACACACTATGCCATGGAGGACTGAAATCCTGTAGTGCCTGCAAGGTCCCCCTGCTCAAGAAAGCACAGGCCCATTTGAAGTTTGCCACTGAACATCTCAATGATTCACAGGAGGACTGGGTGAAAGTGTTGTGGTCAGATGAGACCAACATTGAGCTATTTGGCATCAACTCAACTTTGGAGGAGGAAGAATGCTGCCTATGACTCCAAGAACCCTGTCCCCACCGTCAAACAGTATGCTTTGGGGTGTGTTTCTGCTAAGGGGACAGGACAACTGCACCGTATCAAAGGGAGGATGGATGGGGCCATGTACCATCAAATCTTGGGTGAGAACCTCCTTTCCTCAGCCAGGGCATTGAAAATGGATTTCTGGGTGGTTATCCCAGCATGACATGACACGGCCAAGGCTGAAGAAGAAGCTCAAGAAGAAGCATAATAAGGTTTCGGAGTGGCCTCCAGACCTTAATCCCATAGAAAATCTGTGGAGGAAGCCAGTTGCCAAACATCAGCCATGAAATATTAATGACTTGGAGAGGATCTCCAAAGAGGAGTGGGACAAAATCTTCCCTGAGATGTGTGCAAAACTTGTGGCCAACTACAAGACACATCTGACCTCTGTGATTGCCAATGAAGGTTTTGTCAACAAGTGCACGTTTTGCAAAGGGGTCAAATACTTATTTCCTTCATGAAAATGCAAATTAATAATTTCTAATTTTTTTGAAATGCATTTTTCTGGATTTTTTGGCTATTGTTTTGTCTCTCACTGTTCAAATAAACCTACCATTGAAATTATAGACTGATCATTTCTTTGTTAGTAGGTAAACTTACCAAATCAAATAATTCAAATAATTTTTTCCCTTTAGTATATGTTCCCCTGATGTGATGGCATCTGAATGCGTTCGCTTTGTATCTGACTGAACACTTAAAAGCAGGGGTGTCCAACTCCAGGCTTCGAGGGCCGGTGTCCTGCAGGTTTTAGATATCTCCCAGGGTCAACACACCTGAATTAAACGACTAGTTCATTACCAGGCCTCTGGAGAACTTCAAGACATGTTGAGGAGTTAATTTAGCCATTTAAATCAGCTGTGTTGGATCAAGGAGACATCTAAAACCTGCAGGACACCAGCCCTTGAGGCCTGGAGTTGGACACCCCTGCTTTAAAGATCATGACAGCAATCACAACTATCCATGCCTCACCTGTCAAATCAAGTAAAAAAAAATGCAATAAGATTAAAACAATCCTCTGTGATCCAGAAGAAGGCTTCTTCTCTTTGACCCTGTGTGAGAGGGGCATAGCAACATCTGCAGCATCCGACATCGACACATTGCTCAAATGATGAAAAGAATGGAATTTAACTCTACTCTACTCAGCTTTATTTATATAGCAGCAAATCACAACAACAGTTGCTCCAAGGTGCTTTATATTGTAAAGCAAAAACCCTAAAATTATTAGAGACAAACCTTAACAATCAGATGAGACCTATGAGCAAGGACCTGTTGGCAGCAGGAAAAAAGTCCCTTTTGAACAGGAAGAAACCTCTGGGCAAATCAGGTTTGGGTGGAATGTTTAAAGGTATGCTTACCCTCCTGTAGTCAAAAAGCTGTTATTATGAGGAACATTAATGTGAAAGTAGCCCATGTGAGCATGGCAGAATGCTGTCACATCTCTGAAATGGGCAATCTTTGGCTAATGAAACAGCTTCAAAAAGCAGAGGACTCTTCTTCATCAAAAGAATAATTCATACTTGCAGTTAAGGGGGACAGAATCTCTCACGTGGCAGAGGTGATTAGCATTAACCTGAAATGTCCTGGGTTCAAAACTGGACTGTCTAATCACGCTGTACTTGTTATTGCAGACAAACTTTTTTCATAGTTTGCTTTAAAAATGTTATTTAATGTGTCTATTTATAGGGAGGACATTACTATTAGAGTACTATGAGACTATGCAGCCTGAATCAACTTTCATCTTCACTCCTTTGGCAAGATGTTCTCCAACCAATTAAGCTTAGCGTTAAGTCACAGAAGCAGGATAAAAGCAGCGATACAAAGAGCTTTTTTTCCTCACACTGAAAAGTAATGTCATGCTGCACACACTCATAAGGCACAATTTATCCCACAGTGTTTCATAAAATACTTGTAAATACACCCACACAGAGACAAGCCAAAGCACAGCTATTAGGCAAACAGCAGAGGACATAGGGCAAGTTGGTAATAAGATAGCAAAACAATAATGACAAAAGATCAAAAATACATAATTCTAATGTGCACACTGAAGTCACATAACAGCAGCAGCTGCGGTTCAACAGCTTGGGCAATAGGCTTTCAAGTGTGTTAAATACTATCAAACACGCCTTATTATTAAAAGCATTGAGCCAAATTCTAAAAACTGGGTCATTTATGTGGGTCTTTAAGTTTTCAAATATTCAAAATTCAAAATATGCGTCTGTGTGGCAGGACAACAAAAGTCATTTCAAAGTGTTTTAAATCGCAAGATAAAGATCCTAAAATATTAGAAAGAAACCCCCACAATCAGATGGCGACAGTGGGAAGGAAAAACTCCCTTTTTAACAGGATTCGGTAAGGACTGTCTTACTGCTCACCGATGCACAAAGATGCGTTTTAAGCCCCACAAACACGCGCTGTTTGTTACCTGCTTCTACTCCTGATGAGCAATGCTTGCCTTAAAGGTGATGTGCTACATTCTGTGCGCAGGCTCTGCTGTAAACCTCCGGACTTCTCGCATGTCTCTGTGTTTAATCAGAGGACTCAGTCAGCACATGGCCAGCCCCGACCTTGTCCTGTCAGATACTCTCATTCTCAAACAGACTCGCTGTGACAGGCCGGTGTTAGTGAAGGGAGCATCCCAAAAACCCTCTGGCTGGGTCATCCAGCACCCACTGATGCTTAGCTGTATGGCAGCGGTGAAAGAACGAAATCTTATGAAACACACTGTAGATGACTGTTTCATTATATTCTTTTTTTTAAGACCTCAGTGGATGCCACCACATGTCTGTATGATCAATTTGTATAATTAAACCAGTCTATGTTTTTGCTTAACCCTGTATCTGTATCGGAGCCTTTGTAGTCACTATGCATTTTGCGTCTTTGTGTCGTTGTTTTCATAAGCATGTAGTCATTATCTTTGTTTTTGTAGTCATGACAATCTCAACTGATTTTTTTTTAGTAACTTTGTCAGCATTGTTCGGTTGTCATTTACCTTCTAATCAGTGACTTTGTGTCTATTTTCAGTCATTATGCATCAGTTTGTAGTCATTTATGTCTCTTTATGATTGTTTTTGTCATTTGTATCTCTTGTTAGTCGCTTTTGCATCTCACTGTAGTCGTTATGATGACTGTGGCCTGGAATTACATCTGACTGTTGCTCAAATCTTGTTCCTCCCCCTGCCCCCACAAACAGAAGGATAGTGTTGTTGATAAAAACTGTTTAATTTTGATCTTGTTTTTTCAGTTTGGGTTGTATTCCCAAGTGAGCCACCTGACACGGTTGGCTCGGTGCTTGTGATATTGTCTGTCTTCATCTTTTTTCTCGAAGATTACTACTAATGCTTTCATTCACAGGGTGAGGAGAGGAATATTGACATTAGCACGATTTAAGATGTTGATTAAGCCAAGTTATTCTGCCTTGTAATAGAGTTTGGTGTTGTTTATGTTGTTAAATTCTCCCAATTCTTTCGATCTTTGGGCTGAAGGAAGGACAATACTCGGTGTATAAATGCTCAATCAACAATCCTTTATTCCATACAATTCAACACCTTAAGGGCACAAACCATCTGGATGGGGAGACATGCATGAAGAGGGTCACAGCAAATCTCAAAATGGTAGAGGGTTACTCAGACTCTTATAGCCTCTAGTGGCCCCCACCTAGTCGTAAAAACCTAAACATTCACATTCTTTCTCTCTTACAGCGCCTAAGTTATGACCATGGCTCCCTGTTTTGTCTCCTCCTGATGAGATGGGGCAGAAAACCTCTCCGGTATGCTCTGTTCTCTTTCTAATCAGACGAATAAGGCCATGACTCTCTGAAAACAGTATTTCTTATAACTCAGCAGTATAATGCATCATAAAACAATATCATTCATTCACAATAAATCAACAGTCTAATGTAATACAAATCAGTTTAATAAATCTAATAGTTATCACCCCTTCAGGAGAATAATGCAAACTAAAACTACATAATAATTTCACAATCTTTAATTAGGGGTATAACATGGCATAAGATAATATAATAATCTCACAATGTGCTCAGAGTCCTATTTCCCAGGGGAAGAACCTGATCCAGGCTGTTTTCTTCATGTATTGATGCAATTATCTCCTTTTAAATTTTCTTATCTTGATGTTTTCTTTTTATTAATTCTTATCTAATTTAATACAAGGGGTTGCATGAATAATTAAAGTATTACTTGCATTTGCATGCAAATGAATAAAACTGCTTTTGGATTAATTTGGGTGTATAGATCCTGGTGAAAGACTTCTGTCAGCTAGCCAGTTCAATTAATGCACCGTGTTCATCTTATGCTGCTTTTATTTGCTTTTCCACTTTTTATTCTTTGTTTATTACTGTTACAAGTACAATTTCTTCTCTCCCAGAACTAAAGTAGCACAAAATACTTCCTCCTGGAAACTGAGCTTTTATTAAGACAAGCTCACAGTATTCCTTCCTATAACTGAAAATGTCCTGTGTCTCTTTGTGTCTATCAGAGATGGACTCCTTGTCTTTGGCAACCTCCTGATCATCGTGGTCCCGATGCTGAACAAGCGCATGCGGACGGTCACCAACTCCTTCCTGCTGTCGCTGGCGGTCAGCGACCTGATGATGGCCATTTTCTGTATGCCCTTTACACTCATCCCCAACATGCTAGAGGACTACATCTTTGGAGCCACCATGTTGCAAGATTGTCACCTACTTAATGGGTGAGCATGAGTGTTTTGATACCAAACCTGAGCTGAATTGTACACTTTTAGCATATTAGGCATTTAAAGGGATCCACTTCCTGTGCTGTTTTTAGGGTCTTTATCTTACAATAAAAACATGCTCTGAGCAACTGTTTTTATAAACTGGTGCTACATAACTGAACTGCAAAGCTGCCCCATTATAAGAGCACAACACATCAAAAGCCATGATTGACAGTGAGGAGGATTGCTGTAGGAAGGAAAAATGGATCACTGTCTTGTGTGCAGCAAACAACAGCAGCTAAACACCAGTGCAGAAGTCTCACACACACAGAAATGAGTAAAAACAAAACCCACTGTAGTCACTACAATAAATGCTACCTGTTTAATGGATTTAGCTGAATGGGAGATGTGACATTTATTTGCCTGTGATGATCATCTATTGGGAGGGCGGAGCTTGGAAACCAAACAAACCCTCTGAGAGTAACTTGAAAAAGAGTTTTACAAGATGGAAGCAAGCCATATGCTAGCAGAGTGTAATCAGAGGGAAAGAACCAAAGAAGCTGTTTTATGCAAATATGAGTACAGGTAGGCCTTGACTCTATACTCATTGCTCGTGATCCAGAGCTGCTGCCAATTTTTTTTGATGCTTCAGCCGTTGTGTGCTACTTGGAAGGTCAGTGGTTTATTCCCCAGCTCCTCCAGGCTACATGTTGAAGTGTACTTTGGCAAAATAATAAACCCCAGACTTTATAAATGGGTGAATGTGGTTTGTAGTCTAAAAAGTGTTAGAGAGTTGAAAGGCACTATATAAGCACCAGTTCATTTACAATTCAGGTGCACTACAGAAAAGGAGCCTGATGTTAATGTGACAGCTGGTAATCAGGGGATGAAGTGGGTCGGGATGATCCTGAACAGCATCTGACACCTTTATTAAGAGTTGTTAAATCAGCCAGTTTGTTGTATAATATTGGTATTCCTTCCAGCCAATCCCATGCACTTACTCGTCCAACAAATCAGAAAGTAATGTCACGCCACAGTCTCACCTGCATACTCTACACATTCTTTTTTTCTCCTTCTCATCCCTGCCATGCATTAATTCATACAGACACCAATAAAATTGTGATCAAATAGCTCAATCAGGGTTGCTTATTTTCCAGGAAAGAAAGATGTATGAAAGAGAGGACAGGAGGAGATACTGCATACATATTTCTATGTCTGTTTCTTTTTTTAGAGGAGAACTTCAGGCCGTTGATTCACATAACAGAATTTTGATCAAGTTTCAAATGGTGACAGAAAGTTGGGTTAATACCACAGCGTGAAAAGCTGTGGTATTTTCTCTGGGCCTCTTTTTGCCTGTCAGAAGGTAACCATCACATTGAAAGTGCTCGAACAGTCACACGTCTTCAGGAGTGTGACTTAGCGATGAGCTGGCTCTCACGTGAGGCCTGAGTCAGACTGAAAGCAAAAGAGTGCCAGGAAACTGAGATAGACTGCAGTACTTTGTCTCTGTGCTCCACTTTGAGCTTTTCAATGGTCGAGAAACGATATCGAACGGTCAGGATCGCAATCCTATTATTGTTTCAGAAATGCAACGCACCATCTGTGAGGACAGGCTTGCAGAATCTCCTTTTCAATTACTGGGCTCTCTCAGCTGTGATAAGGAGGAAGAGAGCAGGGGGGCAGCTGCTTTGGACTTAAAATACAAACTTTTTGGTTTTTTGATCACAATTTTATGCTTGTTTTAGTTAAGCTACAAAGTAGTTTCATAATGAATGAGTGAAATGATGAAGCACTGGACCACAGGAATTAGCATGGTGTCTTCTTCTGCAGATGTTGATTAAGATATCTTAAAAGACGATGAGGGAACTCTTTTAGCAGGGTAATACATTTTGTACGTAGCTGACGGCTATGTGTGCAGGGCCGGGTCTAGCAAAGTGTTGCCAGGGGGCCAGGTAGGGCATTAACAGGGAAAGGGGGGCACAAAGAAATACTTTTTTTTCTTATTCTCATTTAAAATGTCTAGCTTTTAATAAATAATTATCTTAAGATAATCAAATCAAAGTTTTTATCTAATGTAAAATGTATAGATATCATACACATACCAACAAGACTGTACATCACTGTCACAACAGTGTTTGTTTTCATTCAAAGGCTTTATGGCTTTAATACCTGGTGTACTGGTCTCTAGTCAAAATGCCTGGGCCGATTTTTTTGTCCCAGTCCAGCCCTGGGCACGACATGCAGTGAATTAATCAGAGAAAGTGCATTAAAAAATAAATGGCCGGGCCTGTGGTGCATATCGCAAATTAGCTCGCATAGACACATTAGTTGTGCCGCTTCTTAATGACGGTATCTTAGCTAACAACCCCAACTACCAGATTCAACTTGTAATTGGCTAAAAATAACTTAGCCTACTGATGAGAGGGACGTTGCTAGCTGGCAGTTTTTTCAAGCAATGTTGAAATTTCCACATTCCGACACTTCAAATGCTTCAGGAGCTGTCCGCTCAGTGCAGCATCAGCACCACGGAAATACACGGATACATCTGTAGACTCGAGACAGAATTCAAAATGTGTTTTCGGGACTTTCAGGTGTATGGACCAATGTTTTCTTCTCTAATCACATCAGAAAGCTTTAATGAGCAGCTGGATTTGTCCCGCATTAACTGGCTGGACACAGAGGACATCCAAATGCAGCTGATTGAACTGAAGAGCTCGACTCTGTGGGGGTCGAAGTTTGCAGAACTACGAACGCAGCTGGTATCCATAGCTGTGCGTGTTCATGGAGCTGCATTTTCACCTGCTGGACATCACTACCTGACAGGTTTAACTGTCTTCAGAACATTGCAGAGGCCTTATTGACAGTATTTGGCTCGACATATCTGTGTGAGCAGATTTTCTCTCACACGAAGAGTGTCCTCAGGCAGCCGTCTGAATGCTGGACACTCGGAGACCTTTGTCTCTGAGTGGGAGACCAGAGATCACATTAACATGTGTATCTCTGTATTAACAAACATGCCATATTGGCCCAGTTTATTTTTCTTATCATTATTGTGAGGAGACCATAAATAGCATTTGCATTTTCTGCTGTACAGTTCATTTGCTGTTATAGATTTCTTGTTATGGATAAAAAGTCTTTTTTTGTTTCAAAGTAGCTGATAACTATTCGCTGATAGCTGCCAACATCTGCGAACAAATATAATCCTATAAAGTTGTTTTATATAGTGTGTGACTGTTAATATAAAGCATTATTAAATTTATTGCTAATACATCATATGGCACATTGACTTCTGAGGAAATTTTAGATGGCACCCATCATCAGAAAGGTTGCCGACCCCTGATCTAGCCAAAACCAATCAATAAACAGCATCACTGTGCCTATCCTCAGCTATCGATATTATGACAAACCAATTCAAGGAACTCATCTAAGCTTTGCAATGCCATCTGTTAACACACACCCACTAGACATATAATACACCATGCATCCTTCTACTTGCCCATTCATCTAAGCATCCACTGATCTGCTCCAGCTCGGTAATCATATGAATAATAGCCCCTGTGCTGTTTCCATGGCAGTTATGAGATTGATGTTGTAATATTCAAAGAGTATGCTTTCATGTACGAGCACAATCTTCAATCATATTTAGGCATCCATGTTTGTGGTTTGGGACGTTGGTGGCTTACAGTAAAAGTCTGAACAGAAACAGCTGTAAGGATATCTGGCACCTGTAACACATTAATTCCACTGGTACAGTTTTAAGACCTTTGCACTTCTTGAGGCCATCCTTCAGCAGAAAATTAGGTGTTACTAGAATAAACAGGCATGGTTTCATCTGAGGAATGCAAATCTTTTCTCCCAGGCTGAGGTGTGCCGAGAGATCTGCAACACCAAACTTCAGAGCTTGAAAAGCCAGTTATCAGGCTGTGAGTGTTGACTCGAGTCAGGTTTAATGAAAAAAAAAAAAGGATTAGAGCATCTTCATTTGGAGCAGAGCAGAGACAGTGCAGGGGGAAAATGTAAACATTTGGTTCAGTTAGTTGTCTGGTAATTAATTTGTCAGCACCTCATCCAGAATTGCAGCAGAAAATCCTCTAGTCAAACAAAATCCTCACAATTCTGCCAAGTTGCAGAGAGTGAAGCTTTGATCAGTGCATCTGAAAACTCTATCAAAAGAAGCAATAACTAAGACACATGAGACTTGCACTTAGGGAGATATTTTCTTTCTTTTCTGTCATTGGCTTTCATTTGAAAATGAAATTAGAATGATAACATTTTAATATGCTTGCAAATTATTTTAATGGGTTGATAAACATTTGTGGAAGTGCCGATGTAGGGCAGGATGCCTCCTACACCTGTGACATGCACTTGTGTTTCTGTAAATGAATTGCTTGGACGAAGCGTTTTCCACAGTTATTACAGGGGAATGGTTTTTCTCCCGTGTGAATACGCTGGTGCATTTTCAAGTTCCCTGAGTGAGAGAAGCTTTTTCCACACTCATCACAGGGGAATGGTTTTTCTCCTGTGTGGGTGTATTGGTGTCTTTTCAAAGGACTTCGGTGAGTGAAGGTCTTTCCACACTCTTCACAGAGGAATGGTTTTTTTCCACTGTGCCCAAACTGATGCACCTGAAGATGAACTAACTGGGCAAAGCTCTGGCCACACTGATCACAAGAATAGGGTTTTTGTCCAGTGTGCAGACGCTGATGGACCTTCAAACTTAATAGTGTTTTGAACATATTCCCACACTGCTCACAGAGGTATCGTTTGGTGTGAACTTTTGTGCGCAGATCCAGCTGTTCTTCAGTTGAATCTACCCCCTTCTTATGGTGAGGTCTTCTTTGCATTTTCCCGGTCTGTATATAAAGAGAAAGAAGAGATGGACAGAGTAACAACAATCTACAACCATTTGATCTGATAGACTTCCTCCTTACAAAGACTGAGGTGTTGTGAAGAAAGTGGAAAATGGGAAAATGGGAAATTACTGAAGAGTTGTTGTGTCCTTCTTTCATAAACTCCTCCCCAGGTGAGGGATGAAAAACGTGTTTGTAGTCAGAAGATGTTTTGATGCAGTCAGCATGCTCATTACCCCAACAATATTTTGCATATTAATTATACATGTTTTTTCCCCATTTATATGTAACTTAAACAGGCTATTTACAAGTAAACAAAGTAATCCTGTTCACACGTCACCAAATGCATACACAAACCCACTATTCAACAACTGAAACTCTGTGCTTCCCCATCTGATTCCATAATTGGAGTCAGCAGGGAAACTGCAATTTTAGTGAAAGAAGTAAAAATATATCCTGGCTGTACCTGTAATGCCAAAAATGCTAAATTAACTGTTCCCCTGGCCCCTTTGGGAACATTTTTATGTCACTGTGAAGTTTACCTTTCACCTTCACATAAGATAAGATAAGATAAACCTTTATTAGTCCCACACGTAGGAAATTTGTTTGTTCACAGCAGAAAGTGGACAGTAAAAAGTTAAGAGCAGCAAAGTCTACTCTTCATTCTATCAGAAACAGTTATCACAGCTCGTACATTTTCCTTTTACACATATATGTAAGCACTGAGCCAAATTTAGTAATGCCAACACATTAAAAGAACAATATTTTTTCTCGGGGGCAACCGTGGCTCAGGGGGTTGGGAAGCGCATCTGTAACCGGAAGGTCGCCGGCTCGATCCCCGGGCTCTCTGTCCTGGTCGTTGTGTCCTTGGGCACTTTACCCTACTGCCCACTGGTGTTGACCAGAGGGGCCCATGGCGCGATCTGGCAGCCTCTCTCTTCTATCAGTCTGCCCCAGGGCAGCTGTGGCTACAACTGTAGCTTGCCTCCGCCAGTGTGTGAATGTGAGAGTGAATGAATAGTGGCATTGTAAAGCGCTTTGGGTGCCTTGAAAAGCGCTATATAAATGCAATCCATTATTATTATCTTATATATGATACATCTATATATACACTGTAACAGATACTTGTCTTTGAGTGAAGATTTAAGGTGATATAAATAAATAACTGCAACTTAAATCTTTACTGAAGCTCAGTATTTGACACAGAGTTCAAACTCACTGCTGTAATAACTAATAATGATTAATATAATAACTATAATATTGGCCATATTACAT
This sequence comes from Pelmatolapia mariae, assembly GCF_036321145.2. Taxonomy (NCBI): domain Eukaryota; kingdom Metazoa; phylum Chordata; class Actinopteri; order Cichliformes; family Cichlidae; genus Pelmatolapia; species Pelmatolapia mariae. The sequence continues at coordinate 94,737,050 of NC_086229.1, read as the reverse complement.
TACCAAAGTGAGATGATTTTAGTCTCATGAACAACACTATCTAATTGTTATTTACTAGCTAATCTTAAAATGACTGTTGAGTACAGAAATGAAGCCCAACAATCATGTTTGTACAGTCCCGTGGGCTCAGCCTCAGATACTTATCAAATCACACAGAGCTCATGTAGAAACAAATGAACAAAATATGTTCTCCTTCATTTCTGTCAAACAAAGCTGTATGTAACGTTTCCAAGCCTCGCACTTCCGGCCTTAGCGGTCTTTGAGTACGCGGACCTTAAGGACCGTTAAGGCTGCGTACTTTAAAGCTGCAGACCCCCAATTGGGATACAGCCATAGCCTTAACGTCGTTTTCCTTCGCTACTTAAATTCACAAGCACTACATAATCTCATAGTGCCACCTACTGGCATTCCTCAGGATCAGCAGTTAATTTTCATGAGGCAATTTTAGGTGGGTTACACTTGGAATGCCATGTCTCTTCCTTATCTAATGTGTAACGTTAAAGTGACTTACCTCTGCCACTGTGAGCATTTGGCTGCTGGTGTTACTCAGTGAATCAGCTCTGACAAACATAAAGATAATAAGTTTAGAGAAAAATGATCCAAATACTGCCTTAAAAACAACACTGATGTTAAGACTTCTCATCCAAGCACATAAACGAAAAACAACATATGTACCTTTCAAATTTAGCTTGAAAATATGATGAAATACTTTAAAGTAACAATAAGAAAGATAATCAAGTTAGATACTTCAAATTTACAGACATTTCGTCTCGTGTTTGTGCCTAGTTTTAAAGATAAACTGGACCTGAAACATGAATTCAATTGAAAATAACACAATTAAAAGTAAAAAAAAACACTGTGAATGTCCTTTGATTTACTAAAGCTACCACTGACCACCAGTTTTTTTCTTACCCTTGGTATGTGAGGGACATTTGTTTCGGTCCTGCTTAATGCTTGCCTTCACTGAACTCTGAGAGATGCACCGATGGTTTCCATGGTATCCAAAGCTGACTCCACTTCATAAGGTTCCAGAAGTGAATTTAAAAATCAACATCAAGTATTTAATGAACCACAAATCCCAGCAGGATAACAACCACTGGTGTTTTTTCCTCCAAACTTTATTTATTCAAAGTCATAAACAAAACAAAATAATAACTAACAACGAAATCAAAAATGACATAAAAGAAATAAAACCCACTCAAACTCATTATTGAACAAAATCAGTTACATTTACATTTCATCTTGTCAGAATATAATACACACAGCATATTAAATTCAACAAGATAAGGGTGTTCATAGTGTATTTGTATTGAGTATTACATAAGATGTATGTAGTTTAAACTCAACTTAAACTCTAACAGATCAACAGATCATGCATTTATAACAGCTCTCCACACAGCCCTTTCGCTAGCATTTTATTTTCATTCATTTTCACTTTCATTAGCAGATGTAAAGAGGGGATTTATATATATATATCTTATTAAAAGCCCCTCTGATATGTTATATATATCTATAAAAAAAAATCTGTCTCGCTCATGTCTGCAGTAGGCTCGCTTAGCATAGGGGGTCTAGCCTTAGGACCCTTACTGGATACAGACACCCCAGGCGGGAATCGAACTTGCGATCCTCTGCTCCAAAGGCGTGTAGATATATATATAGATATATATTTTTCTTTTTCTTTCCCCGCTCGCCCCTGTGGGCGGTCAATCTTTCAAGCTCGAGTCCTCTATTAGAGGCCTGGGAGCTTGAGGATCCTGCGCAGTATCTTAGCTGTTCCTAAGACTGCGCTCTTCTACACAGAGATCTCCGATGTTGTTCCCGGGATCTGCTGGAGCCACTCGCCTAGCTTGGGAGTCACTGCACCTAGTGCTTCGATTACCACTGGGACCACCGTTACCTTCACCCTCCACATCTTCTCGAGCTCTTCTTTGAGCCCTTGGTATTTCTTGAGCTTCTCGTGTTCCTTCTTTCTGACGTTGAAGAAGGAGCACGATATAGCTACCTACCTACCTACCTACATACATACATATATATTTATATATACATACATACATACATGCATATATATTTATATATACATACATACATACATACATACATACATATATATTTATATATACATACATACATACATACATACATACATACATACATACATATATATTTATATATACATACATACATACATACATACATATATATTTATATATACATACATACATACATACATACATACATACATACATATATATTTATATATACATACATACATACATACATACATACATGCATATATATTTATATATACATACATACATACATACATACATACATATATATTTATATATACATACATACATACATACATACATACATACATATATATTTATATATACATACATACATACATACATATATATTTATATATACATACATACATACATACATACATACATATATATTTATATATACATACATACATACATACATATATATTTATATATACATACATACATACATACATACATATATATTTATATATACATACATACATACATGCATATATATTTATATATACATACATACATATTTCTGACAAAGGACCCGGAACACACAGGATTTCTGTGCTAGTAAAAAGTCTTTATTTTGCTTGAACAGCAGTTTCTCCTGTGTTTCAGCACAGGTAACTCTATGAGCATTTACTTCCCTAGCTGCTCGACTCACATTCCTCTCCTGTCTGTTTTCGTCATCACTGTATATAGAGGAGAGAGAGTCATTAGTCCCAGTACACACACCTGTGTCCTCACCTCGACGCCTGTGGATTAGGTTTGTTCCAACACTCGGTCAGATTGGACTTTAACAATTTTGGAGGCAGTTGCAGTTTTTGTGGTGTGGCAGGTCATAGTTTCCTGCTGTGGAAAGCTGTGAGGGAGCGAGCTTAATTTGGAACAATGTCTGGTTGAGTTTTAGGTGATAAAATGCTGATGATATGAATGTCAAGACACAAGTTTTATAAATCCAAGCTGTCAATTAGTTTTTATGTTATGGCTGGTTGTGAACGGTACTGTCATAGGCTAAAATAAGCAAGCATAATAAGCCAAAAAAGAGAGTTTTTCCAATTCTCTTTTGGGATGGGTGAGGGGACGACATGGACACAGTAAAGAGCTTCAACTCCATTATTTTGGGCTGCAGTTGGTAGTCCTTGTTTTACTTGTCAGCCTTGGTGAGCATGGCTTACCCATTTTGCTATTTGCTGCAGGTTCTACAACTCACAGCACAGATCCTCTTTGAAGTAGGGTCTCTGACTGAATGATACCAAGCACAGCTAAAATCTGGCTAACAAGCCAGCTATTACGAAACCAAAATAAGCAGTGCTACCTGGTTAGGAGGGACTGAACTTTAAAAATAAGAAAGAAGGGGGCATTGTAGGTAGCTTTGTCCTGTCAAAAACCTGAAAAATGCTAAATGAAAAATACACCTCAGAGGCCAGTATTATACCTGGGCAGCCTGTGTGGGAGAACCCCTTCAGTATTGGTTGGAGTTTAATTTTAAGTTTAATTTTTTTTTAGAGGTTTCATAAATTGGTCCATCGATGGTGCTGCTCTCATCTCAGTGTTGACTTCTAGTGGCTGTAATAAAACAGATGGTCTGATATTTTTTTCTCTGAAATGTTGAAAGGGTTGAAGAATTAGGGCCAAACTTTCCGATTAAGAGCACATTAGTCTGGTCTGAATTTCCTTGTGCTGTCTGTGTAACAGTGTCATCAGTTTAAATCACTGAAGGATCGGTGCTGTACATCACCTGAAAGTGTATTTCCTGTCAGAATGGATCTACAGAGCCTCACGGCCATCAGTTACTATAAGTGTAGGGTTTAAAATCATCACTCATGTGAATTTGTGACTCTACAGGCCTCAGTAATAACTATAAACCTACTTATCTTCATTAATATGTCCTCAGAAAGCCCAAGTCCTCATGCAGTTTACAGGCTATATATGAAAGTGTCACTGCTGCAGTCATTCATTCCTAAAACCTGCATCTTCCATGTTTGTTGGCAGGGTCCCCAACCATGTGTTCATTTATAACTTAACTATAACACACACACACACACACACACACACACACACACACACACACAAAATGCATAATACAAACTTAATACATTTGACTTCAAATGATTTTTACTGCCCTTTCTTTTAATCCTGCTGTTTGTTTGCTTTCTAATGCATAATTGAATGTGCTATATAAATAACACTTGGTTGTCTCCATCTACTCATTGCATTGTTTATTTGATTATACCTCTTCTTTGCCTTGCAGTGAAAGAATGAATATAACAGCATTCCTCCCTTTCTGTGTTCCCTTTCTCTGCAATCAGTGTAAGCCGGTGCTGTGGCTGAGCATCGCCAATATACCAAGAAACTACGAAATCAGGAAGGGGAAAATACATTTTTACTGCACTGGGTTTACTGATTTGGTTGGACTAATGATTGCCTGATTATCAAGGGGCAGCTTTGTTATCCATTCAGGTTTCATGCAAGTGAAGCAGCGATCAAAAAGTTACCCGTCTTGCAAAGAGCTGAAATACTTTTTTTCTACAGCTTATGGAACAGAAAAGGCATTCAGACGTCTTTTTGTGCAGCCGATGTTCTCTTTGTTTTTGAATATCTTTACCAGTCAGCTCCTTTGTTCTGGTGGCGCAGGAATAAGATACAGCTCCTCCCTGCTCCCATCAGATCCACACCAAATCCAACACCAACTATCCTTGCTGTCCCCCCCTTTTTTTTCTCTGGGGGTTTCAATTCTTGCATTTTCCACTCAATATATACTTAAATCCTTAATCTTTTACCATTGATAAGATAAAAGCTTATCACAATAGAAAGGAACACAGTTTTATTTTTTTTAATCACAGGTTTGCAGGAAAAGCCTGCACCAAAGGATGAAGGGAAACAGTTTCTGACTACCACTCAAAAGCTTAGTGTTGTTTCTGTAAATTGAGTTGCACCGTGCTCACAGTAGAATGCAGAATGACTTCCTCCCATGAGTGATAACGTAAAGCCCGGGTTTAGGCAGGATATCTTCTTCCTCCTGGAGGAACAATAAATGGGGATTAATATGCTGCGTGAAAGAGAAATGGAGGACTGAGGTTGCTGCCTCTCGTAGCGACACATAATCAGCGCAGGGAATTTATTCCTGCTTGTGACTCTCAGGTATGTGCGTGTGCTATTTGTCTCATCTGGACTCACACTTCGAGCACAGACACACAACAAGTTACTTCATTCCCCCTCAGCTGATTATGGATATAAATACATGCAAATTCAACTTGGCCTTGGTTTGTGTCTATGGCAGTAAGGACGGACCCGACCACATAGTTCACACTTTTGACACCCTTTTTTCCCCAGTTGCAGCTTTTCAGCCGCCAGCCACACATACACACAACAACAACAAACTCATCAGGTCCCAGCACGTTGAATATGGGAGGCCTCCCTCACACCCCCACGTGGGGGTCGCCTCCCTTTCTTTGTTGTGTCATAGGGTCTACCTTACAATATAAGGCGCCTTGAGGCGACCTGGGTTAGGCTTTGTGGTAAAGTTTGAGTTTAGCTGATTCTCACTCGTTACAAGACTTCATTTGAAATGTAACATCCTTTAGCCTTTTTTCCTGTTTCCCATGTGTCTAAAACAAAATGTGACCATAACCTGGATTTTAACACTAGCTATTTAAAACTCATACCAAAAACCTGTTAGACTTGTAAAGGTCCTTTCATTCCTAAGCTACAATTATTGCTTACATTGGAATGCAGTCTGGGTAGCGATGTCACTCTCTAGGCAGTGAAGATGGCATCACTGTTAACACTGCTATCACATAACTTATGCTCTGTATGCTTCACGTCTCAAGTGCATAGTGCATGCACATTTCTAAAAGTGTGCTTAAAGCCCACAAATCGAATTGGCTTTCTAGTCTGACTGATATCCAGATAGCAGAGACATTTAAACCTAATCTGGGCGATGTTTGGCACTTAGTTACAGCGTTGAAAAGTGTCCTGTTGGATCTGTGGCTGAACTGCTGCCATCAGTCAGTTTGGGTCCATAGAAAAGTGGGCCACATTCATTGCTACTGTTGATGGAGCAGCCTGACATTTATTTGACTTTGAACTGGGAGGCTCTTGTATTGCAAGGGTGTGTTCTTTCACATACTTTTCTGCTCTGTAAATAGTCATGGCTGCTTTTGACATGTTTAAACAGTTTGATCAATTTGTTTGTTAGTGTTAACTAAAAGATGAGCAAATATTAGACTTAAATGTATGTGCTTAGTACTGCTCTATTTCCAAAATGTGCCATCTGTACATGGACATGTTTCTTGTCAACAGGTTGATATTTGTTATACTGAGTAATAGTGATGGCACAGTTTGTGAGATAATCCAAGGGGATAGGTTGTGTCATAAAAAATAATTCAAGTAATATTCTCTTTCTCATGTTTTCCTCTTGTGGACACAGGTGATCCAATTAAGCATAACAATACAAAATGTTAAATGCAATTTTAACATGATTTTGCCAGGTGTGCCACTTAAAAGTCAGGAGCAAAGCATGTTTTCAGTCAAATGAATGAACAAATATGTCTGCCTTCTTCTTCCACTTTTTCACTTTATGTTTTTTTGTTCAGTTCAGATATTTTTCAGTATCTCAGGCTGGCACCCGGAGAACCTTGTGGAGAGTCCAAACTGAAGGATAATCAAATGATTTATAAGATAAGATAAGATAAGATAAGATAACCTTTATTAGTCCCACACGTGGGAAATTTGTTTTGTCACAGCAGGAAGTGGACAGTGCAAAAGTTATGAAGCCAAAAATTAGAATAAAATAAAAAAGAATAAATACAGTACACAACTGTACAGAATAGAATAAAATAAAATACTATATACAGTAGAATAAAATAGAATAAAATATACAATAAGATAAAAATAGAATACAAATGCTATATACAACTGAGTAAAAATAAAAGATTATTGCACATTAGTGTTATTGCACATTTGTAGATGTGTGTGTTTGATCAGTTAAAGTCTTTGTTGTGGAGTCTGACAGCAGTGGGGAGGAACGACCTGCGAAATCTCTCCGTCCCACACCGTGGGTGCCGCAGTCTCCCACTGAAGGAGCTGCTCAGTGCTGTCACAGTCTCATGCATGGGGTGGGAGATGTTGTCCAACAGGGACGACAGCTTAGCCACCATTCTCCTGTCACTCACCACCTCCACTGGGTCCAGAGGGCATCCTAGAACAGAGCTGGCCCTTCGGATCAGCCTGTTCAGTCTCTTCCTGTCCTCGGCAGAGATGCTGCCGCCCCAGCAGACCACACCATAAAAGATGGCTGAGGCCACCACAGAGTCATAGAAGGTCTTCAGGAGTGGGCCCTCCACTCCAAACGACCTGAGTCTCCGCAGCAGGTACAGCCTGCTCTGCCCTTTCCTGTAGAGGGCGTCTGAGTTATGAGTCCAGTCCAGTTTGCTGTTCAGATGAACACCAAGGTACACAGCCTCAATGTCCATACCTTGGATGTTCAGTGGTTGCAGTGGAGGATGTTTGTGCCTGCGGAAGTCTACCACCAGCTCCTTGGTTTTACTGGCATTGATCTGGAGGTAGTTCAGCTGGCACCAGTCCACAAAGTCCTGAGTCAGTCCTCTGTACTCCTTGTCGTCCCCATCAGTGATGAGGCCGACTATAGCAGAGTCATCAGAGAACTTCTGCAGGAAGCACTGGGTGGAGTTGTGGGAGAAGTCTGCAGTGTAGATGGTGAAGAGGAACGGAGCCAGAACCGTTCCCTGTGGGGCCCCCGTACTGCAGACGACCCTGTCCGACACACAGCCCTGAGTCCTCACATACTGTGGTCGGTCGGTGAGGTAGTCCAAAATCCAGGTAGTGAGGTGATGGTCCACTCCTGAGTTCTCCAGCTTGTCCTTCAGAACCGAGGGAAGAATAGTGTTGAAGGCACTGGAGAAATCAAAGAACATGATTCTCACAGTGCTCCCAGCGGTCTCCAGGTGAGCGAGGGAGCGATGTAGGAGGTGAATGACGGCATCATCCGCTCCAATGCCAGGCTGGTAGGCAAACTGAAGTGGGTCCAGTGATGAGCTCACAAGGCGCCGAAGCTGAGCCAGGACCAGCCGCTCCAGGGTCTTCATCAGGTGGGATGTCAGAGCCACCGGCCTGTAGCTGTTGAGGTCCTTGGGGCGTGAAGTCTGTGGCACTGGTACAACACAGGAGGTTTTCCAGAGCTGTGGGACTCTTCCCAGCCTCAGGCTCAGGTTGAAGAGGTGCTCCATCACACCACACAGTTGGTCCGCGCAGGACCTGACGACCCTCGAACTGATGTCATCTGGACCCGCTGCCTTCTTGGCTTTAATCCTCCTCAGTTCCCTCCTAACCTGGGTGGTTGAGAGAGACAGGCTGGAGCCTTGTGTTGAGTGTGTATTGGATGCTGTTGTTGGGGGTGGGGAGGAGTGAGCAGGGTGAATAGAGGAGGTGTGAAGTGTCTGAGGTGTCAGAGGTGGAACAGCAGCAGTGGGGGTGGGTGAGTCTGCAGCCGATGTTGGAGACTGCCTCATGGCTGAATCAAATCTGTTGAAGAAATGATTCAGTTCATTTGCCCACCTCACATCCCTCCCAGGCAGAGAGTTCTGATGTTTGTGGCCCGAGATGGTTCTGAGGCCTCTCCAGACTTCACCAACGTTATTTTGCTGAAGCTGGTTCTCCATCTTCTGCCTGTAGCTGTCCTTCCCATTCCTTATCAGTCCTCTCAGCTCTCTCTGCACCCTTTTCAACTCCTCTTTGTCTTTGGATTTGAAGGCCCTCCTCTTCTGCTTGAGGATGGCTTTAATTTCTGGGGTAATCCAAGGTTTGTTGTTGGAGAAACACCGTACAGTCCTGGTAGGTACGGTGTTATCCACACAGAAATTAATATAGTCAGTAATGCATGTAGTAAGGCTGTCGATGTCCTCTCCGTGGTCGTCACAGATCACCTCCCACACAGTCGACTCAAAACAATCCTTAAGAGCCTCCTCGCTCTCCTCCGACCATCTCTGTACTGTGCGGGTGGCTGGTGGCTCCCTGCGCACTAAGGCCTCATACACAGGGACAAGGTGCACTATTGAGGAGTACGAATGTAGAATGTAAATTTTGCAACAATGTGTCTCTTTGTTTACAAGAAGTGAGTCGACTGGCTTTGCAAATGTTTTCTTAGTCTGATTTATTTTCTCTTTCAGGAGTCTCTGTCAGCATCTCCACCTTCAGCCTGGTGGCCATTGCTATCGAAAGATACAGTGCCATCTGTAACCCACTGAAATCCCGTGCATGGCAGACCCAATCTCACGCCTATCGCGTCATCGCTGCTACCTGGGTGGTGTCATTGTTAATCATGGTGCCCTATCCGGTGTTTAGTACTCTCAAGTCTTTCCCAAGGCATAATGGTACTGTGGGCCGCATGTGCCGCTTGGACTGGCCCAATCCACAATCTGAGCAGGCCTGGTAAGTGCTTATTAACATGTTATGTTAAACTATTTGCTGCCAGAGAAAGAAATATAAAAGATAGGCGGAAAAAAAACATGGTCTGTAATCAGTTTATCAGACATATCTTTATGCAAAGAAAAAAAATATCTGTGTGGGCTGGATGACTAGTTTGGAAATGATGACTGCCAGCTATTTTAAAGCAATAATATCTACCATTCTCAATACATAAACTCTTGCCAGCGTCTGTGAAAAGCAAGACTTCACATGCATTACAATTATTTGGTGTGATGTCTTCACAACCTTGACAGGGATAAGTGAGTAAAATATGAATGCAATGGAAATGGAATACAGTTTCCATGGCTTTGCTTCAGAAAGTGTGGAAATTCTTGGATTCTGACTTACATTAAGTGGAATTATGTAATTTGTGACCAAGAAGAAGTAACTAAAAGTTTCTTTTACTGAAAACGCTGCGTCCAGATAAACAGAATCAACTTTTTGGGATTTCCTTACATCAAGATATAAACTTAAATAAACAAGTTTTCAACTATAAATTCATGACATTTCAATACAATTTTCCTGTCAACTACAAATCCGCCTCCTGTTAGTATAATCTGGTCAACTATAGATCAAAGTCTTTTCAGTAGCTAATTATAACAGGATAACTTTGAATCAATATTTTTCCTATGGCATTACTATTACACTGTCAGGTTTCATCAATATTTTAACTTTGATTTGATATTTATTTAGCATTGAGATTTCAATCTTGACCATAATGATGATTTGGATGAAAAAGCAACATTCATTTAATGTGATTTTGCTATTTGGGCAGAACCGTATTAGATTTTCTGATATGCTAGTTGTGCTAAGCAGAGTGATGGGTTTGTAGCTTAACCCTATTCGCTGGAACGTTGAAGGCAATGTAATTACACAGCAAGCAAGACACGAGTAGGCAACATTCTTTATGTTTCACGTGCACGGGAGAGAACTGGACAAACGCCGTTCCTTCGCTTGACCCCAGTTGCTCTCGTCTGCTCCCCCGTAACACTGCTCTTTTATTGTGGTTACATGAATATGCATAGGTTCATTTACATATGACATCTTACATAGGTATACATGAGAACAAAGAATACCCTGTGTGTGTGTGGGGGGGGTGAGTCAAAGCATGACCCCATATATGACTTCCCTAAACCTGCTGGCCTGGAAGTCCAGCAGTTCATCTAAACAAAAGGCACTTAGACTAAACCAGACATAGATACGTTTATCCTACCATAAAACAATAAGACAAGGTACGACCTCTCCCATGCTCCCAAAATGTGGGTGTGAAAGCCAGAGTGCTCTGGAATGCACACAAGTGTCTCTGCAGACTACTAAGGATCAAACCTCCTATCAATCTACAACTGATTATAAAACTCTAAGCATATATGAGTAGATATTTCTAAGCATAAATGACAATCAACAATACAAAAACCTAACACAGAGATTGCACTGGACCTCACTCTCATGTATTACTTCTGAACGACTTCCATAAAATGTAACGACTCTTGTATTCCCTGCTTGCATTTTGTTTGCAAGCTAGCATCTAAACTACTTTGTAGCATCTTTTTATATTTTCATATAAATAGCTTTTACCATCTGTCAGGGCTCTGTGTGCGGGCAGGTGGAGATGTGGATCCAAGTGCAGGACTCAGAGACGGAAATGTAACTAAAAACCTCAGCTTTATTGCTGGCATCAAACAAAACCGAAACCAAACATGAAAACACAAACTGGAACACACAGGCAGTATCTGAGGGCACGGCGCGACACTGAGCAAGGGCAAACACAGGGCTAATATACACAGGGAGGTAATCAGGGAATGGCAGACAGGAGGGAGACACAGCTGGGAGAGATCAGGGCTAACGAGACAGGGAGAGCGAAGCTGGACACACTAACATAAGACACAGACCTTCACAATAAAACAGGAAACCACACTTTAACGAGACATGGGCTAGACAGAGAGGCGGACTTGACACTGAACAAAACCTACTAATACAATAATGAACCCAGTATCACAAAGTAAACAGCATATAACTCATAATCCCGAGAAATACCATGAACATAAGAGCTAATCCCTCACCAAGAATAATATTTTATAATCAATATTTATAATCATAATCAAAGCACCAGAGAATAAGAAATAATCCATAATGCAAAAATAAACCAAAACATAAGAAACTCAAAATGCTGGGTCGAACCGACCCAGGACCGTGACACCATCGGTGTGTTACTTACATCTAAAGTTATAACTACTGTGGAATTCATAACAATAGAATGACATTACAAAAAAAGAAACAGAGAAAATCATGGCCATGCTTTCAAGCTAGCTTGTTAACTGTCTATTAGCAAGGCAGCTAACAGACATTAAACATGTCATCACCCACTGGTTTGTGAAGTTCTGTTCTGAAGCTTTGAGACTGGAGTTTTGTATTTCTGTACTAGCTTCGCTTTTCAGACCAGGAAGCTAAATTCATCTTTTATTTAGTGTGAATAGAACAAGCTGCTTTGTTAGCTTGTTTGCTATTATAACAATTCTTTTAACACTCGAGACACATTTCTATTATAAACTCCTGTTTTCTATCTTCAAACAATTCTTCTCCTATGAGCAAAGCCAGTGTTGTGCATAGTAAATTTCGATGGTGCCAATAAAGTACAGTGTTACATTTTTTGAACTTTTTACAATTGAATCGCTTTTTGAAAAGTCCCTCTAACTTGCTAACTGGATTGTTGTTGTTTTTTTAGCTTGTTTGCAAATCTGACAGTACTTTAGCGTTAGCATTTCTTCTTTCAAGCTGCAAGTGTTAATTTTAAACATGAAGTCAAACTGTCAAAAGTCAAAAGTCAAGCAATTCTATACATCATTATAAGAAGAGTTGTTTGTTTTCAGATTATAGCCTGCCTACCCAAACATGTGGTAAAAGACCACATACTGGAGAACACATGAGCAAAATGCTCGATATTAAACACTTCAAATTTACAGTGTTACGTTTTGAAATATCTTAATTAAAGCACTCAACAGTGGGCAGAAAATGAAATGAAGCATATTGAATATTCACCCACTTTGGAATCTTTCAAAACACAGATCATTTAAATAAACACAAGTAAAGAAGAAACACAAACTTCATACAAATAAAATTGGTAATCATAACTGAACCAAATGACTAAAACCAAATTCTCAGCATACAATCCAAATATTGCAGTACAAATTAACACTCATCATTTTATCTGTGACCATTCTCCTCAGACCTCTGGCATCAACACAAAAAAAATCCCCCAAAGAACTGCAGCTCACTCATATGTTTTTCTTTTTTGGTCATTAGGTTGTTGTATAAGAAAATCCCAGTTGACAACCAGCCTGTGTGGCACCAATAGCCATGTCATGTTGAAAGACAGTTATATTTAATATATACCAGTGTGTGAATGTGTGTGTGAATGGGTGGATGACTGGATGTGTAAAGCGCTTTGGGGTCCTTAGGGACTAGTAAAGCGCTATACAAATACAGATCATCATCTGCCATATTTTCTTCCCAGTTCAATGTCTAAATGCAGTGAGTTGGTCCAACAATTACCAAACAAAGTGGCCAATGAGTTGATATATAATATAAAATACGTAGAGCTTCATTTTGCAAATCAATGGGTTAGGGTTAGGGGGTTAAAAGTGTCACGTCACAGCCCGTGACACTTTTAACACAAACCTCCCGCAGAACCAGGTTCATGGAGACGTGCCCATTGGCCATGACCGGTTGAGTATTTCTTCTTCAGTCACCTTTCTCACTCACTATGTTATTAATCTCTGTCTCTCTACCACAGCATGTCTTTATCCTGTCTTCCTTCTCTCACCCCAACTGGTCGCAGCCCCTCCCCGAGCCTGGTTCTGCCGGAGGTTTCTTCCTGTTAAAAGGGAGTTTTTCCTTCCACTGTCGTCAAGTGCTTGCTCATAGGGGGTCATATGATTGTTGGGTTTTTCTCTGTATGTATTATTGTAGGGTCTACCTTACAATATCCCACATAGCAAAATTGGTATGGCCTGGTTCTAGCCCACACAATGTGCTTACACGTGGCCCACATACCACAAAGAATGACAGCCCTTTGATGGCCCAGATCAGGTTTGCCAGAGGTGGCCCACACATGGGCCCGAACAAGGCCAGTTGCAGACACACTGCTGGCCCAGAACAGTTTCAGCTCTGGCCCCAAATGTCAGCCTAATGTGTACCTTAATCAAGCCATGTATTAACAACATGTGCCGGAACATAACAGTGCAAAAGTAACATGACAAAACTCTGTTCAGACAGTGAATGGACTGATTCTCATATAACACTCAAAGTGCTCCAGACAACATGCCACATTCACCCAATCTCTCTAAACTTAGTGCTTTCCAACTACATTCATACACAACCACGCTCTCGACATACAGATTAGAGAAAGCAGGGATCAAACCACTAACCTTCCGATCACTAGATGACCCGCTCTACCTCCTGAGCTACAACCACCTGGTGGTAAACATGAGTAAACCCTCTCTAGGTTTTGGATAAAGTGTACACTCACAAACCTGTCAAACCTGCGTTTGAAAGGTTGGCTACCATAGCAGTATCGTATTGCAACATGGCATTTGGTTCTTCTAACTAAAATAGGAAAATAGGAACATAAATAGTGCCATCATTGCCAGACCTGGCCCACATCTGGTTGACATACAACCTGCCATGACACCAGTCAGTCAGAGGTGCCAGCTTGATGCCCGATCCGGGCCAGAGCTGTTTTCTATGAGCCTGGGTCACATAAACCAAACCATAATCGGACCAGACGTGGCATGCCATCACATAAACAGTGCCATCTATGCCAGGCCTGGCCCATATCTGGATGACATACCACTTACCATGCCAGAAGTCAGCCAGCAGTGCTGGCTTGACACCAGATCCAGGCCAGACCTGACTGCTATTTGGGATACAACGCCTTGAGACGACTGTTGTTGTGATTTGGCGTTATATAAATAAAACTGAATTAAATTGAATTGAATTGAAATGCAGGACTCACAACACAGTAAACACTAACAGTAAAGACTTATAATGCAAATACAAACTAAGAAACACTGGAATTCGGCATGGAAATACACTACCATACACTAAGGTGAAACACACAACATAATGGCGAACATTACAAAGCACAAGGGAAAACTAAATCTAAATCTCAAGCATAAAATATCAAAAAGAAACCATAATGATTCAACAAAAACTCAAAACCCCTGGGTCCAAAATGGGACATGGCATTTAAGTTATAACTGCAGCAGTTAAAACAGAGACTGTTGTCGTCGTTGTTCTCAGCTACTTGTGCTCCTCCAGCTCATTTGATGTCTCCCCGAATGAGTTGGAGAAATTAGCTTGGCCTAAGTGGTGTCCATGAGGCATCCTAGTAACATCCAACCACCTCAACTGGCTCTGTTGGATGAAGACGAAGCTTTACTGTGAGCCCTTCCAAATTAACCAAACTGCTCACCCGATATTGAAGAGAGAGCCCAGACAGCCTTCGAAGGAAGCTCATTTCCGTTGCTTATCTGTGATCTCATTCCTTCAGTTAGTAGCAAACGCTCATCACCAACAGGCCAGGAATGTAGATCAACCGGTAAATTAAAAGTTTTGCCTTCATGCTCAGCTCTCTCTGCACCACAACAGATCAGTACAGCATCTGCATCACCGAGATACTTAAACTCCTCTACCCGGAGAAGCAACTCATCCTAGACATGGACATTAATTAGCCATTGAATCCTGCACATAATGCATAATCTGCGAATTTGTTTGACTAAAAATGTATAAATAAGCTGAACTTCTCCAGTTGTCTGAATGGAAGTTACAGTTGCTGTTCATTAACAAACCACATTTCCACAAAATTTATTCATGAAGTCAATCAGTTACATTAAATTATGTGAATAATTTAATACTGTCCTCATTCCTAATTGTATCACTTGGCCTCACAGCATAGAAACTGTACTTGTATTAAGTAGCATGATGTAATACCTTTGTCCTATAAATGGTGCATGTTGACAGCTTAGTGCTGTCACATCCTGTCACTTTCAAGTGTGGCCCTTTTTTCATGTTGTCCCATTGCTTTGCAATCCCTGTCCCTGCATTCCCCCAGCCACCCACTCACCACCCAGCTTTTTATCCCTTTCGGTGCAGAGGCATATGAATACATGAATGACAATAACGTATGGGTGACAGCTGAGATTTGCAGACACAAGCACTGTCCACGAGCAGGTTACAGGACGTGGCAGAGGTGGTTGCGAGTTCAGCAGGCAGACAATTGGCACACAAAAATCCCTGAGAGAGCTTTACGTGTAAACACTTGGTTTGGTGGCATCCACTTTGTGTGTGCTTTTGTAATTAAGGCAGGAGACAATGAGTGATTTCCATATATTTGCCAGTACTTGGCACATTGAACCTCGTGGATTTATTTCAATGCCCAAGCACTCTTTCCTCTTGCAGTACATTTGCATTTATGTGGATGAGATTGTGAGATTTAAAATTTATTGAAATGGAAAGAGATGTGTATTATAAATGAATATATATGAATAATGAAAGAAAGCATTTTTAATTTCAATTGTATTCTAAGGTTTTAAGATTTACCTTGTGAAATACATTTTACTTTTTGACCATATGACATATATCAATTTGGCTAACCTGTATTAATAAAAGTTCATCCTAAAGAAACTGAAATATTTTCCTAAATTTTGAAGGTTTTTGTTGATTTATATATATATTAATGACATGTATTATATGCATGTAGCACCCATAATAATACTTCACAACATTTCACATTTCTTTTTCTTTCTGAGCTGTTCCTTGCTGGATTTGCTACCATGATTAGCATCGTTATCCTGTTGAAAGATCCATTTCCAGTTCAACTTCAATTTTCAGACAGATAGCTTCTCAATATTTTCAAGCACTCTTTGACATGATCCAGAATTCATAACTGACTCAGTGGCTGCTAGCTGGCCAGTCCCTCAGGTAGCTAAGCCACCCCAAACAGTTTCATTTTCACCTCTGTGCTTCACAGTTCTTCACCCAAAAAGCAGCTATATATTTCTACTGATCCATTTGTCCTGAGCGTGCTATTTGCCTTCAAGGGCAAACTGTATTTTTTGTTGGACAGCAAGGCTGTTTCGTGATATACCCCGCATGCAGGCCATATTTTTGAAACCGGATTCTGACAGCAATAGTTGCAAGGGTTGTCTGCATGTCCTCTGTTTTCTAGAGGCTTTTTTTGTATCCGACAGTCTGCATTACGGCTGAAGACATCAGTTCCTGACAAATTATCTATCTGTGCCATTTATCGATCGAATGATTGATTTTTTTCCTAACGCCTTACAGAGCTTTAAAGATTTTAGCATATATGTAACTCACACTTCTCTGTACACACTTCAAAGGCAAAAAGGACACCAAGGAGCTCTTGGAGGGGATTTTAAACTTAAGAAGTTTATAGACATAAGCTAGTATATCATACAGTATAATGTCTAAATCAGCTACAGAAGTGGGAAGGAACCAAAAGATGACAGAGGCACATCTCAAGGCTTTCTTTTATGGTTGCTGAATGAACTATTCGTTGCCATTTTTACGATTAGCCAAAGCTAGAGAATATTATGTAAATGTCTAAATGCTGGAACAAAAACAACAGCATTAGCAACAAATCCATATAAAAGAGAGATGCTGACAGTGTGGTTAATTGATTGAAGTTTGAAGCCTTGAATTAGGCATTGTGGACATGACCATATATAGAAAATCGGGTGTAGCAGGAGGCTATTAGCTTATTGTAACACTGCATGGCTAGCTTGATTATCAAAATGTCACAGATATGACTGTAATATTGACACCCTTAATTATGTTCCTTTAGGCCTCAACACGGTCCTCAGTGGAGACTATGGACTACTATTTTTGGCCATTCCACTAAGCTTGTTTCCTGTGCTAAAGATTTTGGCTAACATGTTTCATTTTTTCCAAATCAAAAAAGTCTTTTTCAGCTCTAGCTGACTAGCATGGAGTGTCTGGTACTTAGCCTTTGTGGAGTCGTCAAACCTTTAGTGATGCTGAGGTTGTCATGGTCCCCATGTTTCGCCGGCTGGCCCTGTGTTAGGCGATATGTTTTGTTTTGTTTTGTATGTGCTCTCTCTCTCTCTCTCCTCTGCCTGGGCGGTGCTCATCACAAGCTCTCGCCTCTGGCCCACGCACCTGTTTCCAATCATTGTACCTGCTGCTGATCTCCCGTAATCCTGAGCCCTATTTAAGATGGAGGTTCTGTGCTACTCGTCACTGGATTGTTGAGTAATCTGCGTCAGTCTATCCGTCACTTGTAATCTGAATTCATGTGTTTGTTTCTGAACCTCTTGCTAGCTGAGCTCTCTGTGTATATAGATCTTCCCTGGACCTGTCCCCATAAACCCGAGAGTCCCGTGAGCGAAGAGTGGTGAAGTGTGTGGAAGTGTGAGTGGCTGCAGAGGAGAGTGGAGAGGAAGTCTGAGAAGAGAGGCATGTGTGTGGACCTATTCCTCTTCCCCCCTCTGACCCTGGAGCCCTGAAGCCCTCCCTGCACATTTTATATATCTCCACTTGGTGTTTTCACTGTAAATAAAATCACTGTTACCCTGCAAAGGATTCCTGGTTTGCACCTGAGTCCATTTGAGAACCATGACAGAATAAATAGACAAACTTCAGCTAAATTTATGGCTAAAAGGTGACCTTACTGCAAACAAAACATACAAAATGTGATTCACTGAGGCTAATGTCTTAAATATATGTGATAGTTGCTGATTTGAGATAAGTTACATTAAGTACACAACTTAAAGAAGTATTACATGCAGTAAAATTACTTTTTAGGGTGCTCAGATGCTTCTTTGTGTTTTGGTCACATTTCCACAGACCTGAGATCAGACCATAACAAAAACTGTAGCGAACTCAAAATCCTATGTTTGTGTATGCACAGCAGTGTGTACACAGAGCTCTTATGTATTTTGAATATGTAGTTCCTTTTCCCCCTTTAGTATCAGATCAAGCTTTTTGTTACAGAAATACAGAAATTAATGTGACAGATCTGAAGCAACTTGAATAACAGTAAAAATAAATATATTTGGATGTCAGTGAATGTGATTTAGGACTGGGTGTGTGCCTATTTATGCATATGGCACTGTGGCAGTAAGCAAGGAAAATGCAGTTCAAAGACAATTAATTTTACATGATTGAATGTTTGTAATAAAACAGGTGGATTTACCTGAGATTTTGTCACCACCAAGAGCATCTGTTTCTAACAGATGACTTAACATCAGAATATATTGATTCTTCAGCTATTTGAATAGCCATGGTTTTTCAGTAGAGAAATGTGTAAAACCTGTGCTTACTCTGTATTGTGTAAGTGGACTGACCCGAAGAGTCAGTCCACTTACATCTCAGGGACAAAGGACATTCATTTGAGTACAATAATGGACACAAACTGGCCAGAGAAAAGTGCCGATTCAAAGGAGGAGTGATAGAAGGCATCTACCTCAAGCCGGAACAACTGTCACTAAGCATCCTTCACCAGACAGCTTACCATCCATCAACACCTTGACTCATGCAACACTAATGACTAACACAATGACCGAGTAGGTCAACAACTCACTTTGGACCTCAACGACAGTAAGAATCACATGATGGCTGGGTGGGTCAGTGACTCACATGTGAGTTCAATGACTCTAAAGGGCTAACAGACCAATAAGAAATTAAATATTCCCCACCCTTCAGTTGGAGATGAAGCAGCATTTTGTTCTCGCTTTCAAAGTAAAAGTTGCACCAACAGGTTGGGGGATATAGTTTTCTTGCTGGTGACCTGTGGCTCCAAGGAGGTCACTGACCGGTCTCCAGTTCTGCATGACTGGGCTTTAGCAATTAATTTCAGAGTGACTGTGATTCATCCCCAGTGACCGCTCACCAGTGAGCTAGGGAATGTAGGCTCTCCCTCACTGATTGGCGATTTCCAGATAATCAAGGACCCCTCTATAGGCTCGAGGCCTGTTGAATGCAGCCACTGTTTAAGCTTCTTGCAGGACTTTTCGGGATCTTTAATTTTGTTTCCAGACTTCTTCTTTTCACTGCAAACTTTGCTGTTCAAGTTCATCATCCCAGAATACAAATGTTCTAATATTTGTTTAAATAAATGTTTGTGTGGCAGGATGAATGTTATTTCTCCGTTCAGCCCACTTTCGGCCTGGCGCATTAGACTTCCCTTGGTGTTGCAGAGATCATTTGCGGGTTACCCTTCTGAAGCCTCCATCGCGGCTGGTAGGTGTTTACTCATTGTAGTGCGTACATTACCTTACTTGGTGGTAAACAGGTATTGTTTTTAGGTCGTAGCTGTAGAAGCCTGCTATGAGCCACTCCATTCATGATTCATGACGCTGTTTACTCGGTACGTAATTCAGTTTTGTTACGATCTCTGCCTTTTATTGTTCTTTTATAGTAAATACTTATTATGCTTTGCAGGAAGTGTGGCCTTTAGTTTTACAGAACGCTACGCTAACCGAAGTGCTGCTGCTTTGCTTTTACCGTCTGTTCCTGTTGCGAGGTTACTTTTCCTGCTGCTGCCAGCTTTTTAAAGTGGACGTTGGCGTGGACAGCGGCCATATGCATGCCGGTTATGGGAGTCGGTTGGCGTGCATAGTGATTGACTGGATGATTAACTTATAGTCGGGCAGACGGCAAGTTGGAGCAATACGGCGATTCCGTCTGCTCCATATTTTAAAGTTTTATCTAGATTGTATGTTGTTTTTCTGTTGTTTTGATTTGTTGTTTTGATTTTTGTTACGCCACTGGTGGGAGGCCCTTTTTCTAGCTGCAGTGTGGTCCTGCAGTTGGGTTATCCCCCAGCGCTGCATATTAGTTTTGTTGTGATATATTAAAATTTTCTTTGTTTCTTTTATCCAGATGCGGAGTGCCGACGTGGAGGAGACTAGGGTGCCTTGGTGGTGGGATCCTTTGAGTGTACACACCTGCCTTTTTTAGTTTATTAGTGTGAGTTACGCCCCCAGTCTAGGCGGGTGGAGACGCACATAAAGGTTGGAAGAGAGAGAGACAAATACCCGCCCTGGTTCCCAAGCCAAACATCCGAAACCAGTTGTGAGTAAAAAGGTGATTTTATTAAAGGTGATGAAGCATAGCTCCAGGGTGAACCCAGGCCAAAACAATAAACAAAACCAACTAAATCCCACCAGAGAAAACTAACTAAACCCTACGAAAGAAACAAAACAAACAAATGACAATATTAACCCTCGCTCCCTAACCCGGAGTGTAGTGTGCTGCACTTGTGTCTTGGTGAGTTTTCTTTTTTTTAGTTTGTGCGTGGCATTCCTGCCCCTCCACTGGTAAGCCTCGGCTCTGAATACCCTTTTTTAAGCATATTTGTACATTGATATTTATGATTGTGCTTTTATATGTTGTTTTAAATAATTATTAATAAATTGTCCAACTGTTTTATCATTGAACCTCGTCTCTGTACTGAGTATAGCCAACCTAAGTGCCTTCTTGGTGGTTAGTGTTACTTCCAGTATTCTCTGGGTGAAATCCCCAGGGTGGCGTTGTCTTTTAAACTGTGAAGAGTATTTACTTTATTTCCACCTCGTGCTGCCACATTTGCTATACAAATACAGCTAGAGGCACACCTGGATCGTCACACTGACAAACCTGCCACTGACTTCCTATTGTGGACTTTGTGGGCATGTAACAGTATCCTCACACTAGGCACACCAGGTTGCTACTACTCTCACACTTGGTGTCTCTCTCTGTCATGCACAAATGTAGTTTGAGCAGTACTTGAAAAGTGCTCTTGCACAACATAGTGAGGTTCATGATTTTATGGATTTTGTGGCTTATTGTCCTCTCACATGGCTTATAGATTTGTTAATTAGTTAATACAGCGATATTCACTGAGTTGGCTCTTGTTGAGGACATATTAAATCCCTGCCATGAGTGTTGTGATTTAGAGGTTTTCACACAAGTAGCATCTGCTGGGGTTAATCTATTTTCTTTAACCAGGCAAGTCACTGAGGACAAATTGTTATTTATAACAACGCTTAGCTCTCTCGCCAAGAAAAGAGTAAATAAGTGTATTTCCTAGAATTTCCAGTGCATTTAAAGCAACAGCTACAAGGCTTTTGCTCTGCAAGTATTAATGCTCGATGTCACAAACATTAGGCTAGTCATGAGCCTAAGTTGGCTCTAAAGTTTTGGACCCTAAATTCACAACCCAACAACAAGACAGACTTTTGTCAACAAGTTTATTTACACAATATTCTGAGGTGTAATTAGAAAACTTTAATCATGCTTCTTGCTGTTTTCTAGAGACTGCACTGGGTTCCTCAGATAACTTGGAGCACCGGAGGAAGGACAGGCAGGTGCGACTGGCAGGTAACTTCCCTTAGTTCCCTTTTCATTAAATGCAGACCATCTTGTCAATCCTGGGAAAAGTTTTTCTCTTAGATGAGTTGCTCAACATGTAATTCAAGGGTATGAAGACAAAGAAAGAAGATTTTAGTGCAGGAATAGCAATCGAGCAATCTCTGAGAGCTAGTGTAGCCTGATTACCATGCTGATTGATGCAAATCTGATGGTCACTGATCACCAGATGGTCCACAAGCATGATGAGCAAGAAGTGTGAACAGGGAAGGCTCCAGCACAGGGTGAAGCTCGGAGCAAGAGCCGCCCATAGTCAGCTGCAGGGGGAAAAGCTGAAAGGCCACAGAAGAAATCCAGGCAAACCCCAAACTATGACAAGGTTCCCAAACCCAATAAAGACTCCAAGGTAAAAATGCCCCTCCATGGGTGGAAAATGTAGCTCTGACCACATCCACAGAATAACACCTGATGCAAACCAAAAGTGAAATGTGGCAGCTTCTTTCTTATCTCTATCTCTGTCAACAAAAATCCCATCAGGTGTCTTGGGTTGCACAGAAGAACTAATTATTTTTAAATAAACCAGCTCCTCATTTGTGTATTTAGTTCTGCAGACAAGCCATTGAACAAATGTTGATCATCTCAAGACAACAGAGAAGTTCTTATGTAGTGCTTTTCTACTCAAAGGTGCAAAGCGCTTTACACAGCTTACTTGAAAACATCACAGAGCAACTTGTAGTTCAGTATCTTGCACTTTAGCATGCAGACTGGAACAGCAAGAGATTGAACCCCTAACCACCTGCTTAGTAGATTTCTTGCTCGATCTGCTGAACCACAGCAACCTGGAGTTGTTCTCTAAACTGGAGGCTGTAGTGTTCACAGACGTCTCTTCCCTGGCGATGGAAGCGTAACCTCACGTTTGTGACAAATCTTTTTTGCTTTGCGAGTTTTCAAATCACAGCTGCTCATTTAATAGTTTCTTCAAGCAACAAGTAATTAAGCCTGACAGATTATTTGCCTTTTAAGCAGCTCATTATCATTTGCTCTTAGTTAACCTCTCATTAGAGTGATTTTAAAATTTTTCCTTTAATTGAAGGATTTACTTGCTCAGAGGGAACTTTGCACACCTTGACCTTACTTGTTGCAAACAAAGCTGCCTTTCTCCATTCATGAAAAGTTACACTGTTTTCAGCCAGCAGCAAACACTGGTGAAGCAACCATAACTAAATTACTTTCTCAATTATTTATAATGCCTTTCTGGAAGATGGCTGCGAGTAAAACATGCCTCTGCTGGAGTTTTATCATTTTGTTCCTTTCGCAGAATAAGTCATAATTGCAAAGAGCGATTTTTCTACAGTTTCACCTCAGAGCACCAGATGAAATATGATTTTTTTCACCTACAACTTCTGCACTTGAGTCTAAATGTGACTTATGAAAAAAAAATCTTCTATCATCTGTTCCATTTCACGTTTGCAGTTTTTTTTTTTTTTGTCTGTCCCATTTGGTTCTTTAGCCGTCAGAATTGTTGTCTGACGACCAACAAGGATACCAAATGGATTTATTTTGCCAAATGGATCATCATGGCATTGCCGTATTGGTCCATTTGATCAACTTTTGTTGTTATTATTTATTTTATTTTCAGTAGTTACAGATGAGACAGACATGATTGGGGGAAAGGGAGAAAGAAAGAGAGGAAGGAAAAGAAAAACAGAAGGGAAGAGGGACAGTGAGAAAGGGCACTTAAAAAGAGAAAGAAGAGAAAAAAAAATCTCCTGGATCACCTGTTGAGAGAAAAAGAAGAGAAAACAAGCAAAAAAAAAAAAAACCAGAGCAACATACTAAACACAACACCATCACGTTAATCTAGCTAAGTGTAAACAGCAGTAAATACTAAATATTGAATGTTGGACCGACCGACAGCGCACATTGTGCTTGGAAATAGCAGCCAATAAAGGTGTAGTTTATGTCTATGAACAGTGAACACCCGTGTGCACACCTGTGTGGATCAGCGCGCTTGTATTCAAAAGGTTTCCCCATGTAATGGTCTGCTAGAGGGTGTAGAGAGCCATTGCCCCGTCCCCCAGGGCATGAAGCAGGCATGGAGGAGATCCAGGCTCCAGACATCCAGAGGCCCCAGAGTGCAAGAGCCCAAGGTGGACCGCCGGAGGGGAATCCATGCCACCCTCCTGGGAAGAGCTGAAGAGAGCCCCAGATGAGGGGTCACCCAGTAGCCACGGAGCAGAGGCCACCCAGAGCACCCAGAGGCTGGAGGCCCGAGGGCCCCCTTTGCCCCGGAAGAGGCCTGACCGAGCAACAGGCACCAGGCCCCGCCAAGTAGTCACCGGGAGTGAGCTGGTACATACCTGACCGCCCAGCCCCGGACACCAAGAACCACCAACGCACCGACCCCTGAGGGCATCAGTTACCGGCAGGGAGTGTGGTGAGGGGAGATAGGCCTTGGAGGGCCTGGGAGTTCCCAGAGAGGTGGAGTGTAAGACCCAACCTGACATATAAACACAGACAAACAGGCACACACAGACACAAACATGCATTCCCACCCTCATGCACACATATACAAATATACTTAGCACTCACCCAACGTAGGGATAGACATACATGGACAATGTACACATAATCACACTCCCCAAACAAACTCTATACCCCAGGTCCAGGTACCCTCGTCCCTGGAGGGGGAAACGGCACCTAGACCCAGGAGATGTTACGCTTTCCCCCGGGGTGGAGGCAAGCAGACCGCCCCAGGCTCCGCAGCAGTAGGGAGGCCCCGCATCCCAGATTCCAATCAGACGGCCAACACCTCCTCGCAGCTCCCCCGTATGGGCTCAAAATGTGGTCATAAATATTTTGTACTTGTAAATCAGTTTTGTACTTGTAAATCAGGATTTGTATGTGTAAAAAGAATTTGTGTGTGCGTAAAAAAGATTTGGTTTTTTTTTTTTTTGTTTGTTTTTTTTTTGTTTTTTTTAACCTGTCCTGTTTGGTTCTTTTGCCATCAGAATTATTGTCTAAAGGCGAAGAAAGATGCCCAACGGATTTACTTTACCAAATGGACCATCCCAGCCTTGCCGTAATGGTCCATTTGATTCAACTTTTTATTGTTTATTTTATTTTCACTTGCTGAATACGGGACAGACTTGACTGGAGGAGAGAATGTGGAGAAAGAAAGAGGGAAAGAAAAAAACCTGAGAAGAGATTTGTATGTGCAAAAAAGATTTGTGTGTGCGTAAAAAAGATTTGTATGTGTAAAAAAGATTTGTGTGTGCGTAAAAAAGATTTGTGTGTGGACTTAGCCAAAACCCCCTGCAAGTTACACGTACGAATTTTGACCCTATTTTTCTTCCTTTCATCTGATTGGTCAATGTCATGTCAATCACAAATGAAATAATCCAATTAGAGAACCACGCACCGCAGCTCTTCAGTCGCCCTTTTATAATTCACGTCCACAGTAGGAACCAGTTACATCAGGCCGTTCCTTAGGTCCACCAATCACAGCCGAGCCCCTGCACAGGTGAATTTGCATACACACATTAAGAAACAAATAAACCACCAACACACGCACGTAACACTGGCACAGGCGTGTTAGGTATTTAATAGTTTCAGCTTAGTTTATTTGATGTAAAACTTCAGTTCACGGTCGCAGGGATCAGCTGACACAGATCGGTGGCACAGGCTGGTTAGTTATTTAATGGTTTCGGCTTAGTTTATTTTATCTAAAACTTCAGTGGACAGACATAACATGAGCTAATTATTCATTACTCCTCCACAGAGTGGAGCAGGAGAGAGCAGAGGTTTCCACTGGTCAGTCTGCACAGCAACATCAAACACACCTGGACTCTGTGGTTATGGTTTGTAGTTCTACGTTTACATTTGTTCTTTTCAGTCACCTCTATTTTGCACTTTGTGGACCAGAGGATTGTCAGTGTGTCCAACATAAATCAGAGTTTGGGTTCCATGATTTCAGTCAGATTGGGGTGACTGTAGCTCAGGAGGTGAGCAGGTCAGCTACTAGTCAGAAGGTTTGTGAATCAAACCCTGGCTGGCAAATGTACTGGGTAACGTACTAAACCCAAGCTGCCCTCTGATGCATCCATCAGAGTGTGAAAGAAAGTATTTAAGCATAGAAAAATGTGCTTGGTTGAATGAGGCATGTTGTATAAAATGCTTTGTGTGCACAGAGTATCACAGAGAGCTGTATAAGAACCAGTCCATTTACCACTGGGTAATTCATATAGTCTTCTTTTCCAGCGGCTGGAGGACAACATCACCATGTTTGTGAAGAACGAGCTGAAGAAGATCCAGAAGCTTCTGAGTCCAGATCACCCAGAAACTTTAAAGAGCCAGATGGAGGATGAGGAGATGTTTGAAGGTGAGGATGAAGATGAAAGAAAGAGCTGCAGAGAAGCATTTCTGAAGATCACACTCCACTTCTTGAGGAGACTTAAGCAGCATGAGATGGCTGACCATCTGCAGAGCAGTAAGAGAATTTCTCTAAAGACTGAATATTGATCTTTCCTAATAGCTCAAGAAATGGACCAATAGACATTCATCCTTTCAGGGTACTGAAAGGCTGTTATATTTATTGTGTAATATTTTTTTCTGAATTTCTTACCTTCAGAAATATTTGCTCCACTCTGTAAACGTGAACTTAAAGCCCAACTGAAGAAGAAGTTCCAGTGTGTGTTTGAGGGCATCGCTAAAGCAGGAAGCCCAACCCTTCTGAATGAGATCTACACAGAGCTCCACATCACAGAGGGAGGGACTGCAGAGGTCAATGATGAACATGAGGTCAGACAGATTGAAACAGCATCCAAGAAAGCAGACAGACCAGAAACAACAATCAGACAAGAAGACATCTTTAAAGCCTCACCTGGAAGAGACGAACCAATCAGAACAGTGCTGACAAAGGGAGTGGCTGGCATTGGGAAAACAGTCTTAACACAGAAATACAGCCTGGACTGGGCTGAAGACAAAGCCAACCAG
This sequence comes from Pelmatolapia mariae, assembly GCF_036321145.2. NCBI lineage: Eukaryota > Metazoa > Chordata > Actinopteri > Cichliformes > Cichlidae > Pelmatolapia > Pelmatolapia mariae. The sequence goes on along the minus strand of NC_086229.1, from coordinate 94,710,120 downwards.
GACATCCAGTTCATATTTCCATTCACTTTCAGAGAGCTGAATGTGCTGAAAGAGGAAAAGTTCAGCTTGGTGGAACTTGTTCATCACTTCTTTAATCAAACTAACCAATCAGGAATCTGCAGGCTTGAAGACTTCCAGGTTGTGTTCATACTTGATGGTCTGGATGAGTGTCGACTTAATTTGGACTTCAACAAAACTAAAATCCTGACTGAAACCAGAAAGTCCACCTCATTGGATGAGCTGCTGACAAACCTCATCAGAGGGAACCTGCTCCCTTCTGCTCGCCTTTGGATAACAACACGACCTGCAGCAGCCAATCAGATCCCTCCTCAGTGTGTCGACATGGTGACAGAGGTCAGAGGGTTCACTGACCCACAGAAGGAGGAGTACTTCAGGAAGAGATTCAGAGATGAGGAGCAGGCCAACAGGATCATCTCCCACATCAAGAAAGCTCGAAGCCTCCACATCATGTGCCACATCCCAGTCTTCTGCTGGATCACTGCTACAGTTCTGGAGGATGTGCTGGAAACCAGAGAGGGAGGACAGCTGCCCAACACCCTGACTGAGATGTACATCCACTTCCTGGTGGTTCAGGCCAAAGTCAAGAGGATCAAATATGATGGAGGAGCTGAGACAGATCCACACTGGAGTCCAGATAGCAGGAAGATGATTGAGTCACTGGGAAAACTGGCTTTTGATCAGCTGCAGAAAGGAAACCTGATCTTCTATGAACCAGACCTGACAGAGTGTGGCATCGATATCAGAGCAGCCTCAGTGTACTCAGGAGTGTTCACACAGATCTTTAAAGAGGAGAGAGGACTGTACCAGGACAAGGTGTTCTGCTTTGTTCATCTCAGTGTTCAGGAGTTTCTGGCTGCTCTTCATGTCCACCTGACCTTCATCAACTCTGGACTCAATCTGCTGGAAGAAGATCAAACAACTTGGAAGGTGTTTCAAACAAGAAAATCTTCAGAGAAATACTTCTACCAGTGTGCTGTGAACAAGGCCTTACAGAGCCCCAATGGACACCTGGACTTGTTCCTTCGTTTTCTCTTGGATCTGAAGACTAATCAAAGTTGTTTGCAAGGCCTGATGACACAAACAGGAAGTAGCTCACAGACCAATCAAGAAGCAGTCCAGTACATCAAGAATAAGCTCAGTGAGAATCTGTCTGCAGAGAAAAGCATCAATCTGTTCCACTGTCTGAATGAACTGAATGATCGTTCTCTACTGGAGGAGATCCAACAGTCCCTGAGATCAGGACGTCTCTCCACAGATGAACTGTCTCCTGCTCAGTGGTCAGCTCTGGTCTTCATCTTACTGTCATCAGAAAAAGATCTGGATGTGTTTGACCTGCAGAAATACTTTGCTTCAGAGGAGGCTCTTCTGAGGCTGCTGCCAGTGGTCAAAGTGTCTAAAAAAGCTCTGTAAGTTATAAAGTTTTTATTATTTAATTTGGTTGGTATGTTATGGAAAAACACACTGCCATCAACTTCTGTTTTGTTTTTGTCAAAATCACTGTAATATAATCACTGTACCTTTATATACACGTGACTTGTATTAACAGCGTGAGCGCCCCCCTCATCCGCACGTTCCTGACGATGGAATCCCTGAGGACCAGCGTGGAGAGAGGAGGTGCCACCGGGGGCTGCTGGCCATCTGAGACGCCCGCGCCACGGTACCGGGGGTGTTCAAATGGAGATGCACCAACCGGACCGCGTGAGTGACTCCCGGGTAGCCGCGCCGCAGGCCTTCTTCTCCGAGGAGCCGGCGTAAAGCACAGCTCTCCACGGTGAGTTTGCACCACAGCGTCGGGCTGCCCGCCGCGGCTCCGGTGGCGTAGTGGTGGAGATGGCGGAGACCTCAGCGACACAGCGGGATGGCGAGGGCCAGCGGCCACAGGAGGAAAGTCCACAGTATCCAGGACATTGAATTTATTCTCCAGTACTACCGCACCGGAGGGGTGAGGGTGCGAGGGTCCTCCTGGCCCCTCTGCAGCCACCGCGCGTGTCAACCACGGTCCATGGCGCTGGTTGAAGTGGAGTGGAGCTGACCAGAGCCTTGGGTCTGGCCCCTAGTTGAAACCAGCAGTTCTCGTCCGTGGCAGAAACACCAGCGACGCAAGTTGAGAGCCTGGGTTGACTGTTGGCAGGATCTTGGGACACAACAGCTGGGTGGTGCACTGTGTCGGCTAGCTCAGCGCTAGTAGCAGTGGTTTGAGCTTTGCCAAGGAGGATCGTGTCAAGTTCGCGTTCCGCCCCCAGGATTTGGTATAGCGTGGATATCATTTGTTCCAGCTCGATCACTTTTTGGCTCAGGTTGATGCAGCTTTCACAACTGGATGTTGAGGTAAGTGGTGCCATGACTCACGCAGTATTTGACAGTATTTGTTCGCTGCGCCTTCGTGAACGAGGCGTAGCGAACAAATATGATTCAATAACTTGCTGCTGATACACAACATTTCATCATATTTCCTCATAACCCTCTTTTGTCTGACCATTTGAATCCCATTTGAATTTGCAATAAAGGATCCACAGAGTTTGGTGACAATAATGACAGTAGATGTTTGTGTGAAAGTGCTGGAAGCAAATGAGTGTGTGATGTTCTTTCAGTGTTGCACTTTGTAGACGCTCCCTGAGCACTGGTCTCACAGCCAGCTGCACATAGAGACCAGTGTTGTTAGTCCAGGTCAGAAGATGACTTGTTGGAATGAAAATGAGCTTGTAGTTTGTCTGCTTTAATAATGTGACTGGAAAAAGGTGTTGGACTTCAAATATGTCCATTTCTTTCACACTTCACCTTTAAAAGTGAAGCCATGTGGTTCCTGGAAGGAAAAACACGACTTTTTCAAGTCTTTGTCCTGTTTTTATGAGAAATGTACGATTTTAATGTGAAACTGTTAAGGTCCAGATATTGAGGAGGAATCCAAAATAACCACCACTGATCCGGCCGTGTGCAATTAGACGACATTTTAATGAATACACGCAGCGTGGAGCCAACACTGTACAGATTCAGTGTTGAACTCTCTTACAATAGTCAGAACCCAATATTTATAGGGGTGAAACAGTACAGCCCCCCTTTCTGTTGCCAAGCAGATTCAGTAAAACATACGTCAGTCCAAAACCACAATGACTTTTGACATAGTTTAAAAAGAACATCGTCTCGTCTCCATCCAGGTGTCTTCCTGTTGTCCCCGGACGCTCGCCTTCGCTGTCGCTTGTCTCTAGAACATCCTGCACCTGCTTCTTCATCAAACAGTCACATATGCACGCACAATTTTTGCAGTTGCAAGCAAAACATAAGATTAACTTTTACCTATATAACTGAGTCTATCTACGATGTGTGTGTGTGTATGTGTCAGCCTCTGCTTGCACTTTGTTTCACCTCTCAGCTCCCCAGCTAGACCTTGTAACCTTTCCACTAGACAGAAGGCCAGCACAACTGAAACTATGTGTGTGCCGATCTTGACTTATATGTAAAATGTATAAAACAAATGTTCCAATCTAATACATCTACTTAAAGCTTAATCAGCGATAAATGCATAAAAGACACCCTACTCTTAACTTGCACTTAGACTCTGGTTTCAGTTTCGCTTCTGCAGAAGCATACTCTGCACAAGCCTGTGTCTCCTGTCAAGACCGTGTAGGCCTAAAGTTAGACCTTCTCTTCTATAAAATAATGTGGCCAGGAAGTACGTATTCAGATTATAAATTTAAATCTCAATAAAACGTTCAGAGTTTTTTCTCTTGTTGTGTTTGTTTGAAGCTGCTTCCTGTTGGCTTCAGCTGTTTGGAGTTTCCATTTTCTAAACTTCTACATTCTGAACCTTCTTCAGCTCTGAACAGATGATGAAACACTGAATGATTTCAAGCTCACACTTTGTCTAATAAACTTACATCTTTCATTCTTTATACAGATTGGAGAGCTGTGGTTTGTCAGAGATCAGCTGTTATTATCTGGCAGCAGCACTGAAGTCCAACCCCTCCCATCTGAGAGAGCTGGACCTGAGCTACAACAACAAGCTGCAGGATTCAGGAGAGTCCAGGATGTGGACTTGAAACTCTGAGGTCAGTCAGCATGTTTTAGTTGTGCTGAGATGAATATGATGTGAAAGTTGTGCTGACACTAAACTGCAGACATCAGGCTGATATTATACTGATCCACACTGAGGATCTTCATGGTAAAGTCTGTTTTCTTCTTCTCTGGTTTAGTCCATTGACTGCAGCAGAACAATGTTCACATTTCAAACCTTCAAAGAAGAAGAAAAATCCTCCACTGGATAATTCACTGTGAAACTCTCAAACTCTTCATTCCACCTTAAAGTCTGTCTGACACTGAAATCCAAAGCAAAATGTGCGTTTGCTTTACAGACAGCAGTCCAACACAAACATACACACATCATCCAAAACACAGTCCAACATCCAAATCTCCTCCACTGCCAGCATGAATGATGGGAAAGAGAAGGAGGAACACTCTGACATTCAGGGTTAGAATGAGTTTCATGAAGCAGACTGTGAAGATCAAAGCTGCATTAGAAGCTTACATGAATGAATGAGTGGACAGAAGTGGACAGAGATCATCTGAAGCACTTCAAAGGCTTTAAATCAGCACATTTCTCTTTATTCTTTATCAACTCTGTTAGTTTCTCTCAGTTTTCTGTGGAATGAAGCTAACAGCAGGCTAATAAGATGCTGACCAATAGGTTTCTATTAAAGGTTGTAATTTGTATCTGAAAAAGTGCTTTGGCTCAGCAGGGATCAGCTTACAGGTAGAATACAGCTGCTGGATGGATTAGCATGTCATAGCTATCTACCAAACTGCTAACTGGGGGATTTCAGGCCATCTATGAATCATTTTTGCTAACTGTTTATTCAGCTTAGGCTCACAGGGCTGCAGCCTGTGCCCTAGCTGTCATAGGGCAAGAGGCGTGGTCCACCTGCACAGGTGAGCAGTCCATCACAGGGCCAACAGAGAGAGACAGAGAAGCACTCTCTCACATCCACACCTACAGCCAATTTAGAAGCACCAATGAACCTAAGCAGCATTTCATTGGACTGTGGGAGAACATCCAACCTCCACAGAAAGGCCAACAAGCTTCAACCTACAAACTTCTTGCTTTAAGGCACTAGTGCTAACCACTTTTCCCCCCATTTCAGCCCAAATCCTGCATCTTCCTGTTTCTGACTCCAGGCCAGCTCCACTAACACTTTCTCATCAGACACTGCCACCTAGTGGAGGAAGTCTTAGTTCCATTTGAAGCTTCAGATTCAGCATCACATTCATCTTTGGTCCTTGTTCTGCATCTCCACCAAGGACTTCATTCCTTTCCAAGCTAGTCTTGAGCAGTGTTGGGCAAGTTACTTTGAAAAAGTTATTCAATTATAGTTACTAGTTACTACTTCAAAAAAGTAACTGAGTTAGTAACTGAGTTACAGTATTCTAAAAGTAATTAATTACTTGAAAAGTAACTAATGCGTTACTTTAAAAAAAACTTTTAACCCTTTGGTGTCCAGGGTATAATTAGCCATGTTTTACTACTTTCGCTTTTCTCTCCACATTTTACCTTTAAAAACTACAGGTCCTTCTCAAAAAATTAGCATATTGTGATAAAGTTCATTATTTTCTGCAATGTACTGATAAACATTAGACTTTCATATATTTTAGATCCATGACTGTTACGACCCGGCTCAAAAGCTGCAACATAAAAAAAAGGAGACGAATAGCAGAGTGTAGGTGAGAAGAGGTTTTTTCTTAAAATGGACTACCAGGTTGGCTAAAATGGCTGGTGCCACCCAGGCAAAGACAAGTGAGCTCTCTGGAAGCTTGCCTCAGGTGGTTTTATCCACACCTGATTAGGTGTGGCCAATTAGCACCAGCTGAACACATTAAGATAATTAGGGGCTGCAGAGGGACGTAACAATGACACACAACTGAAGTAGTTCAAGCCTTTCATTGTTTTAATATTGATGATTTTGGCATACATAACTCATGAAAACCCAAAATTCCTATCTCAAAAAATTTGCATATCATGAAAAGGTTCTCTAAACGAGCTATTAACCTAACCATCTGAATCAACGAATTAACTCTAAACACCTGCAAAAGATTCCTGAGGCTTTTAAAAACTCCCAGCCTGGTTCATTACTCAAAACCGCAATCATGGGTAAGACTGCCGACCTGACTGCTGTCCAGAAGGCCATCATTGACACCCTCAAGCAAGAGGGTAAGACACAGAAAGAAATTTCTGAACGAATAGGCTGTTCCCAGAGTGCTGTATCAAGGCACCTCAGTGGGAAGTCTGTGGGAAGGAAAAAGTGTGGCAGAAAACGCTGCACAACGAGAAGAGGTGACCGGACCCTGAGGAAGATTGTGGAGAAGGACCGATTCCAGACCTTGGGGGACCTGCGGAAGCAGTGGACTGAGTCTGGAGTAGAAACATCCAGAGCCACCGTGTACAGGCGTGTGCAGGAAATGGGCTACAGGTGCTGCATGCCCCAGGTCAAGCCACTTTTGAACCAGAAACAGCGGCAGAAGCGCCTGACCTGGGCTACAGAGAAGCAGCACTGGACTGTTGCTCAGTGGTCCAAAGTACTTTTTTCGGATGAAAGCAACTTTTGCATGTCATTCGGAAATCAAGGTGCCAGAGTCTGGAGGAAGACTGGGGAGAGGGAAATGCCAAAATGCCTGAAGTCCAGTGTCAAGTACCCACAGTCAGTGATGGTCTGGGGTGCCATGTCAGCTGCTGGTGTTGGTCCACTGTGTTTTATCAAGGGCAGGGTCAATGCAGCTAGCTATCAGGAGATTTTGGAGCACTTCATGCTTCCATCTGCTGGAAAGCTTCATGGTGATGAAGATTTCATTTTTCAGCACGACCTGGCACCTGCTCACAGTGCCAAAACCACTGGTAAATGGTTTACTGACCATGGTATTACTGTGCTCAATTGGCCTGCCAGCTCTCCTGACCTGGATCCCATAGAGAATCTGTGGGATATTGTGAAGAGAAAGTTGAGAGACGCAAGACCCAACACTCTGGATGAGCTTAAGGCCGCTATCGAAGCATCCTGGGCCTCCATAACACCTCAGCAGTGCCACAGGCTGATTGCCTCCATGCCACGCTGCACTGAAGCAGTCATTTCTGCAAAAGGATTCCCGACCAAGTATTGAGTGCATAACTGAACATAATTATTTGAAGGTTGACTTTTTTTTTGTATTCAAAACACTTTTCTTTTATTGGTCGGATGTAATATGCTAATTTTTTGAGATAGGAATTTTGGGTTTTCATGAGTTATGTATGCCAGAATCATCAATATTAAAACAATGGAAGGCTTGAACTACTTCAGTTGTGTGTAATGAATCTAAAATATATGAAAGTCTAATGTTTATCAGTACATTGCAGAAAATAATGAACTTTATCACAATATGCAAATTTTTTGAGAAGGACCTGTATTTACTTTGCCTTTTTTGGTATCATCCTTTTCAGCACAACCTCACGTGCCTGAATTTACAGTCATGTTTTCATTTTGACATACTGTATTAACACAATTGATCTAAAATCAGACAAAAACCATAAAATCGGAGTAGAAAAAGTTATATTTTTTACTGTAACAACCACAAACATGTTTAATGAATCATATTTCATAACTTTAAATGTAAATATAAATTGTCAATTTTAAAATCATACACACAAGTTTTGCAAACTGTTGGGTCTGTGTTTCCACAAGCCCCGCTAGTTCTAGAGACTTATTCATCATGAAAGAAAACAAGACAGTCGATCGATTACTTGCGCAAGGGAGGCCTCGTCTGTGTCCACCACGAAAATGACCCCAAATCCGGCCTCCTCTCGCTGCCTTTTATTGAGAAACAGTTCACACAAAACACATCACAGCAAAGCAACGCCCACGTGGCTCTAAGACAAGGCATTGTATGTATATGTGTGAACTTCTGTAAGAATGTGTGAGTGTGTGTGTGTGTGTGTGTGAGTGTCATGGGGGTGCGTTTGTGTGACCTCCTGCTGACCAAAAAGGTCATAAAAGCAGGAAACTTACAACACAAGAAACAGATCTTTCAGATAGGATGTATCTACAATAAAACCTCCCCCAGCACAGAGTGGTTGGAGAGGTGGTCAGGATCAAAGGAATGGCTTTGATCCTACTGCTTGAACTAAGACTGTACAAATTTAAGAAACACAATGGCAACATTCAACAATTAGACTTAACACAAAGTCATTTGCGTCCATTTACCTTTTACCCTTTTTTTAAAATAACCATTTCAAACTATTTACAGAACAATCAGCTGTTCTTCAATAAGATGCCACACAAATTATTTGTGCCACTCCAAAAACATAATTTCTGTCCACTATAAAGGAGAACATCACAGCCTGATACCTGCAGGTCTGACAGCAGCAGGTGTATCACTCCTGTTTCTACCTGGAGACAGCAGTCGCCTCATTGTTCTGAAACACAACACAAAACTATCCACAACACTACACACTAACTACACAAGACAACACAACACATTAACTACACACTCCAAACACGCTAAACGTCACAAATCTCTCACATCTCAAAACTCGCTCTCTCTCTTTTTCTGCTCTCTCTCTCTCTCTCGCGGTCACTCAAACTTCCCCTGTTTTGTTTTGTTTTTTGCTCATAAGCAGAGAGTGCTTGCTAGCGCTAACGTGGCAAAACTATTGAGGAAAAAATGCCGCGTATATATTGTTTATCATGACTCTGGTTTTACGTGGCCTATCAACACAGTTTATAAACTGGTATATGTCACCTTGTTGCTTTGTCTTTAAGTGGTCATGTGATCGGCTTACCACGGCTACTTTATTCTTCCTCAGTCAAACAGCAGCACTCATGCGATTGTTTTGCCCCCTTAGCTCCAGGTGTTGTGCTAGACAGTGATCGTGATCACCGTCCGCGGGAGCGCGCAGCTGCTTAAAGCTGTAGCGTCCAGATTACTTACAGCTACTTCCTGCAGCTGACATAAGATGCGGTAAGCTGAACACAGCTTCAACCGTCTGTTTGTTAAAAAATAGTAACGGACCGCATTTTCTTGTTAGTAACTGTAACGGCGTTGTAACGATAGGAATAGTAATTAGTTAGATTACTCGTTACTGAAAAAAGTAACGCCGTTAGTAACGCCGTTACTTGTGTAACGGATGTGAAGGTGATTGTGAATTAACACAGGTGTTACTGAGCGATTTAAGAATTAACACAGGTGTTACTGAGCGGAGGGAAACCCTCCCCAAAAATTGGTGGAGCAGTGAGCAGCCAAGGGAATAGACTTGATTAAAATACTGTATGACTAAAATATAATTTATTATATTTAAACAGTTAAAAATGTAAAATGAATTAAAACAACCCTGGCCAGGGAATAACACAATAAAAATCAATAAAACACAACATTAAAAATCCAGTGGCGTCCGCCACGGTATAAAAGTCACCCAAAATTAAAAATCCAGGGAAGCGGTGCAGAAGGGAAACCCGGCGGCATCTTCGCCTTCCTGTCCGTGTTCTCCGCTCCGGTGCGCTAAAATAAAAAAAGGCAACGACAGTCACTACTCTTTTAGCGGCTACCGTTCATTAGAGTGGGATAAGTCAGAAGACTTACCCCGGGTGGGCAGAGCTCTTAACTCTGCCCGCCTCTTCCTTGTAACATGCCAATCGGCACCGGCCCGTCTCGCTGCGGGAGGTAGAGCACTGTCTCGCCGCCTCTAGTTCCCCGCAGAAGCGTGATCTGGCCTCCTGTTACTCCAGCAGCCGGACCGCTCGCTCCGCTTCCCTGCTCGCTGGCGCTGTATCCTCGTTCACCCCTGGACGTCAGCCTCCACCAGCCCTCTTGCGTCTCTGAGCACTCTCACCAACACCAACTCCGGCGTCGCCGCCGCTTGCGGCCATCACCTCCCACTATTTTGCCATCCCTCGAGCCCCCTCTCAGTAGTCTGGTAGGCCCTCTTATTGGCCTATGGGACCTCGCAGGTGTAGCAGGTTCATAATTGGGGAGGGGCAGAGTCTTTCCGGACAAGTCACCAATAAATACCATAAAAACATGCAATATAAATAAAACACTCCACAAAAATATAACCAAAACGTGCAATACAAAAAAATAAAAACACTCCACATTGGAACACAGTAAAACACAGCAAACATGCAAAGCAAAACAACTTCAAAATAAAGTCGATCCTTCCCTGGATGACACTTGTAACGCCGTTATTCCCATCACTGGTCTTGAGTGTCCTTTATTCAGCTCATCCTCTGCTTTACTTTTACACCTGATTTTAGCTGCTTTATCTCTCTTTCAACAAGTTTCTGTGCCTCAATCTTTTTCTTCTCTCCCTCATAACAAGACATTTTCTTCTGCCTGAGAACATGTTGGAGTGATTTACTAATCCAGGGCTGCTTATTGGGGGAAATACTTCCTGTTTTCAAAGTAATCCCCATTTTTCCCAGAAAGGCGGGAACGAAGGCGGTCGCACTTTTCTCCTCTCCCTTAGCTTCCCTGCTTAGCCTCTTGTGTCCTTGTCTAGTCTCGTGTTTTTTGTATTACTTTTCCCTGGAACACTCTCTCACAGTCTGTTCTCTAAAACCTAAAAGAAGAAATATTGATTTGATCAACTGGTCCCTGAATGCAATTGACACCCTTTTCTCAATGAGAAGTCTGGGCTCGGGTGAGCCTGAGTGCTGAAGATATCTACCTATTCGGAACCATGATAACAGGGTTCTTGCTGATCAGAGCTGGCTTGGCCCTGGCTTATTGAAGAATTAAGGAAGCGGAACCGGCTGTTCAAACCCTAACAAGGCTGCCCGCTGGGATTGAAATGATGGGACGAGGCATGAGTTTCTCAAAATGGGCTCATTGAGTGCAGCACAGATAAGATCTTGGAGAAGCTTACGGCTGCAGTGAATACCCAGAACAAGACCTCTGAGTGCAAACTGGATTACATCTGGAGGGGCTTGCTCGGAATAACACCTCTGAGCGCTAATTGGATCACATCATGGGAAGTGCACTGCGGTCGTGAGTTCTCAGAAGCGGCTCTTTGAGCACAAGAATGACAACATCACGGAGTGTAAGTTTGATAACATCATGGAGAAGCTCACGGCTCTCCAACGGGAGATTGAGAGACCAGTGTTGGACTGTTAGAACAGCTTTGAAATTCATATGAGTTGTTCGCACTAAAGTAAAAACCACCATCACTTCTTGCGGATACCCCTTTGGCGCCAGCTGTGGTCTCAAGTCTGGAGCTGAACAACAACACCGTGATAACAGACTGCTTAGACTCTTCTTCCCATTCTATGCAAGGCCACCTGGGTTTGCTGGAAGACTGTTTACTTAGCCTGGCAGGGCGAAGGACACTGTCTCAGCTGAACTCTGGACATACACACACACGCACGCAGACATATATACACATGCTGATATACACTCATCCCCCCTCCAAACGCCTTCGACGCTTATTCCCTTCCGATGCTGACGGTGGATCATGGAGACCAGCGCATAGGCTGCAGGCCCGGATGTGCTGTCTACATCGGTTGTCTCTCACCCTTTACCCATCCTTGTTGCTTGTCATGTGTTTCTTTGGTGTATTAAGAGTTTTTTCATGTGCTATGTGCAGAGGTGTTTTTTTTCTGTTCTCAAACTGATCTCCCTGTTGGAGCTCAGTTTGGGGGGAGTTATTTTTTTCTCCTTATCTTTCCTCATGTTGTGCTTTTTCCATGTTATACCTCTCTGACCTGTCCTCCCCATGTGATGTTTGTGTAATGTATGTATGGTCGGAAGGGTAAGACGGCGCTGGCACGGCTGGCAGCCTTAACCCAATTTCCCTCGGGATGAATAAAGTATGATCAATCGATCAATCAATCAAAGAAATGTAAGTAGAAATCGATGATCTAAGTGAGAACATGAGCCTTTAAAAAGTCCCAGTGGGTGCAGTTAGAGCAGTCCCTCAGTCCCAGTATAGAGTCTTTGGTCCAGACTGGAACAACTGTGTGCCCAGTTTGAGCTCTCTTCAGTCCTGTGACCTGACAGACCCAGAGGGGCCATCACATCACATGTAGAAGCTCCCCTAATGGAGCCACAACACATGTCCAATACTTAGTCTGTCTTGTTGGACCAACTGGAAGAAATGATTCAAGGACTTAGTCACAGAACAGAGATTCAAATCTCCAAAATCCAACTGGCTGCATCAGGACATATAGTCTGAAACTCTGCACAGTTTCCTGTTTGAAGCTGCTTCCTGTTGGCTTCAGCTGTTTGGAGTTTCCATTTTCTAAACTTCTACATTCTGAACCTTCTTCAGCTCTGAACAGATGATGAAACACTGAATGATTTCAAGCTCACACTTTGTCTAATAAACTTACATCTTTCATTCTTTATACAGATTGGAGGACTGTGGTTTGTCAGAGATCAGCTGTGATTATCTGGCAGCAGCACTGAAGTCCAACCCCTCCCATCTGAGAGAGCTGGAGCTGAGAGGAAACAACCTGAAGGATTCAGGAGTGAAGCATCTGTGTGGTTTCCTGGAGAGTCCAGGATGTGGACTTGAAACTCTGAGGTCAGTCAGCATGTTTTAGTTGTGCTGAGATGAATATGATGTGAAAGTTGTGCTGACACTAAACTGCAGACATCAGGCTGATATTATACTGATCCACACTGAGGATCTTCATGGTAAAGTCTGTTTTCTTCTTCTCTGGTTTAGTCCATTGACTGCAGCAGAACAATGTTCACATTTCAAACAGTGAGACTCAACGTATGGCCCGCGGCCCACACGCGGCCTGCCCACCTTTCCTGATTCAGAGAGAGGGGACCCTGATTAACTGTGTAGTGTTCTTCCTCACAGTTCTAAGTATCAGACACAACAATGAATAATCCACAGCTGACTGTCTTTAGCAGGTCAAAGGTCACGGCACACAGCAGACAGTGGGAAATATTCTAATTCTGATCATTTATCAGCACATATCCATATGTATAAAAACAAACACTGTGAGACTTGATCAGAGGTGTGATCATCACAGCAGAGGCCTTTGTGTCAAAGTCACTGAGGATCAAACAGAAACACATGAAGCAGATTTTCCTCTTCTGGCTTTTTATAGCAGATAACCTTCAAAATATTCTGCAGTCGATCAAAAACTGAAGCAAACCATGAATCAACATGTGAACATGAGCTGATGCTGCTGAAGTGAAGCAAAGTTACAGAGGTTTGATTACAGACACAGCTGAGAGTTTGTAATCTGTCATCATTTTAAAAGGTTTCCATTTCTTCAGTATTGAACAGCAGAAATGAGGCTTTGTTTTCGGAGGCCGACAGCAGTGAACACAACAGCAGACTGGTGCGTAATAAGCAGTGAATAATGCAGAAAACAGATTTTTGAAGGTAAACTGTTCTTGAAGTACACTGAGAGAGAGAGAGCTGTGCAGGAAGTAAAGGTCAAAGTCAGAGAGAATTCATGACGATGTTCATCAAACGTAAAGCGTAGTTTGGATCTTCTTTTGCTGCTGGTTCACTCAGTTTTGATTGGAGACAGATGAAACCTGCAGCTTCAGGATCTGTGAGCTGTCCACTTTCAGCCCCGACAGCGTGTCCGTGTACGTGCCGTCGAGTGAACGATCCACGCTCTGTGTTTCCATCTTTGTGTGTTTAGCTGCTCTCATTTACTGTTTTATCTGTTTGCTTGTTGTTGAAATACTTTTGGGAGCTTTAACCTGAGATTCTGGCAAAATACATTTATATTAAAAATCCATTCAGGATTGAATGAATCAACATCGCTTTATTCAAATTAAACCATTTAAATAGGAAAATCCATTTTTTTACAGCCGCCTCTAATGCTGGGTAATGTCAGCTGGTCCATGTGCAGCTGGCTGTGAGGCTCAGGGAGCGTCTACAAAGTGCAACACTGAAAGAACATCATCCATAAATATTGAGGAATAACTGGACTCTCATACAGCGAGACTCAAATGCCTTTAAACATCAGCTTATCCTGCTGATCCAAGTCCAACACTGAGTTTGTAAAAACATGTTTGTCAATCATTTTGTTTGGTTTCTGAGGAAAATCAATCAATCAATCAGTCAATCTTTATTTATAAAGCACTTTTCATACAGCAATGTAGCACAAAGTGCTTTACATGGTTAAAAGCAGCCCACCCCACCCCGCCCTCCAACTCACTCCCCACACTCTCATTAACATAAACAATCATGGATACATACACACACATCCCCCCCCCACACACACACACACACTTAAAAAGTAAAATTGGGCTGGACAGACATGAGCCAGGTGAGGAAACACTATCACAGGGAGCCGTCTGCACCAGGAGCCGGTCACAGACCGCAGCCTCCAGGCTGGGCACACAGCAGGAGGGAGGCAAAGAAGTCCCCCAGGCAGGCTGAGAAGACCCACAGAGCCCCAGCAGCCACGATTGATCACAACCCCGGTGCAGCGAGCCCCCTCCGAGGAAACACTGGAGATATGACCTAATAAGAATATATAAGGATAAAAAGTAAAAATAAATAAGAATGGGATACAATATAAATATAAATATAAACAGATTAAGAAGATAAAAAATGAATAAGAATAAAGTCAATAAATATTAGGTAAAACTAAATTAATAATATAAATAGAATAACAGGATAGAATAAATAAGCATAAAATAAATAAACGTTAGGTAAAAGCTAAATTAAAAAGGTGGGTCTTGAGCCTGTTTTTAAAAACATGAACGTTCTCTGCGGCCCTGAGCTCCTCCGGCAGGCTGTTCCACAGACGAGGACCGAACCACTGAAAAGCTGCCTCTCCGTGAGTATGTGTCCTGACTTTAGGGACAATCAAAAGGCCAGAACCAGAGGACCTCAGGGTCTGCGAGGGTTCATATGGTAAAAGCAGATCTGAGAGATAAGAATGCCCAAGACCATTAAGACATTTAAAAACCAATAAAAGAACTTTAAAATCGATCCTGAAACACACGGGGAGCCAATGCAGCGATTCTAAAACCGGTGTAATGTGGGCCCGCCCTCTGGTCTTCGTCAGCACACGAGCTGCAGAGTTTTGCAAAAGTTGCAAAGGTGAAATATTCTTTTTGGGGAGACCAGAGAGCAGCGCATTACAGTAATCAATGCGACTGGTAATAAAAGCATGCATCAGCATCTCCGTGTTGGCCCGAGAGAGAATAGGGCGGACTCTGGCTATATTTTTTAGATGATAAAATCCAATTTTGGTTACATGTTTAATATGTGGGATAAAACCAAGCTCAGAGTCAAGAATAACACCCAGGTTTTTCACTTGTAGCGAAGGACATAGTGAAAATGCCTGTAATTTAGACAAGAGTTTCTCTCTCTGAGCCTCAGGACCGATGATTAAAACTTCAGTTTTGTCCTGGTTAAGCTGTAAAAAGTTTTCTGCCATCCAAGATTTTATATCTAGAATACAGTTAAAAAGGGCATCCATTGGTCTGGTGTCATCAGGAGACACGGAGATGTACAGCTGAGTGTCATCAGCGTAACTGTGGAAGTTCACTCCATGCCTCCTGATGACACCGCCAAGAGGGAGCATATACAAATTAAAAAGTACAGGGCCTAAAACCGACCCTTGAGGCACACCACATGTCATTTTATGGATCTTAGAGGAGCATGTATCCATACACACCATAAAAGTTCTGTCTGAGAGACAGGAAGTGAACCAGTTGTGTACAGCACCAGAGAGGCCCACCATGTGTTTCAATCTGTTTAAAAGAATAGTGTGGTCTACTGTATCAAAGGCTGCGCTTAGATCCAGTAGCACCAGGACAGAGCTTTTGGGAGTCCCAGTTACATCTAATATCATTTAAAACCTTTAGGAGAGCGGTCTCTGTGCTGTGGTTCACCCTAAATCCAGACTGGAATATTTCTAGGATCTGTTTATCATTCAGAAAATCATTAATCTGAGTAAAAACAAGTTTTTCTAAAATTTTACTTAAAAATGGTAAGTTGGATACAGGTGTGTAGTTATTAAAATCATTGCAATCCAAATTGCTCTTCTTCAGAAGGGGCCTCACCACCGCCGTTTTAAAGGCAGCAGGGAAGACGCCCAACTGAAGAGAGCAATTCATCATGTATAAAAGCTCAGCTTCAAAGAATCCATAAAGTGTTTTAAAAAGTGGAGAGGGGATTGGATCTAAAAGACATGTGGTGGGTCTCACTGTGGAGAAAACTCAAGGTTCTCAGCATTAACCAGGACAAAGCTGTCCAGTGTCTCCTCAGGTACAATCGAGCCCTCAGATGTGTTTAAAATCATATCACGAGAAGATAAAATATCTGATTTTTCCCCTGAAGTGGTCTGCAAACTGCTCACAGAGTGAGTCTGTGGGGGGTCTTTGGGAGCTGTTAAAATCAGGGTTAAATAAGTGATCTATGGTGGAGAAGAGGACCTTGGGATTATTTTTGTTATTACTGATTATTTTGGCGAAGTATGAATTTCTTGAATTCCTGAGTGTGTTATTGTACATTTTAAGTTGCTTGCAAAGTATTTGATGGTTGATTTCATTTTTATTTTTCCTCCATCTCCTTTCTGCTGCCCTGCAATTTCTTTTGAGTGTTTTGACTTCTTCGTTTCTCCAGGGTGATACATGTTTTACGTTAATCTTTTTGGTGGTGAGTGGAGCAACGGAGTCAAGGCTTTTCTTCAGTTTGAGGTTAAAATGATTAAAAATAAAATCACAGGGTGCAGGTAGAATCACAGGGGGGCATTCGTCTAAAATCCTGGTAAAATTTGCAGCCACTTCAGAGGTTAGATAGCGCCTCCTCACAGTTCGCACCGAGGTCTCCCGCTGAATAAAACCGGTGATGTTAAAAAACACACAGTAGTGGTCAGAGACAGCCAAGTCAACAACAGAGGACACACTGGTGGACAGCCCATGGGTGATGACCAGGTCCAGAGTGTGTCCTCTGTTGTGAGTCGGCTGCGTGACGTGCTGGGTAAAATCCATACAATGAAGAATGTTTAAGAATTCTTTTGATGCAGGGTCAGAAGGATTATCTATGTGCAGGTTAAAATCACCGGTTAAAATTATCATTTTATATTTTGAATGTATGTTTGTTAAAAATTCTGAGAATTCCTTGATAAAAGCAGCACTGTCTTTAGGTGGTTTATAAATTGTGACAGATAAAACTGGAGGGCTGCTAAAAACAATAGCATAGAATTCAAAAGTGGTAAAATGATCAAATAAAATTTGTTTGGTGGTGAGTGTGTTGTTGGTTAAAGATGCAGTCCCACCACCTCTCTTACCACTTCTAATACAAAAAGAGAAATTAAAATTCGGTGGGGAGGCCTCAGTGAGAACAACTGGTGCATCCAAGCCCAGCCATGTTTCAGTTAAAAATAAACAGTCAAGTTATTATCTAAAATTAAATCATTAATAATAAAAGACTTATTCAACAGAGAGCGGACATTTAAAAGTGCCATACTAATTGAGACTGGTGGATTTTTGACAGTAGAGTTCAATGAAGTCTGAGATTTTTGAAGAGGCCGGAGGTTATTAATGTTTTTGGAGTTACTGGATTTATGATAATTGTGTTGCTCTCTGTTTGTGATTATGACGGGTATTGTGTTGACTGTGGGAGAGAGAGGTCCGAGTCCAGAGTTTTGTGTATTACTGTTAAAAGTGGAACAAATGTAGGAGCTGGGACCAGGGGGACATCAGTCAGTGGCGGACAGATCAGCAGGTAATGATGAGATGATGAGATGAGATAGCCTTTATTTGTCAGTTGCAGTTGCCCACAACCGAGATGACAGACCTTGCCGACCGTACATACGATACACAAACATCACATTGGGGAGACAGGTCAGGCCAGGGGTCCGTTCTTCGTACCTCGCTAAGTAAGTTAGCCGGATTTGAATGTTGACGATTTCGCGTGATCTTGGATCGTTCGGTTCTCCGAAGCTCATCCGGGACTTGCTGTCATAGCAACAGATCCATAAGCGTAAACCTGCTTGGGAGCAGGCTTACTTTATGTAAACAGGATTAGATCACGGCCTCTCAGGTATGTCCGCTTCATTTATACGAAAGCAACAGCGATATTTCTCCACTGTTTTTCCATAAATAAATATTATCAATGTAACTAAAGATAATGCAGTATTTGATTCTTTTATTGATTTCATACAGATACATACAGGTCATTTCCTAAAAAAAGGGAAATGTACTATTAATCATTCTATTTCATGTATGTGATTATTTCAGATGTAATTCATATTTTAGAGTAGTAATAGTAAATTACTTCGTGTAATCAAGGTGAGAGACCACGGCTATAAAAGCGAAGGTGGATTTGGGAAGTCTGTCGCAGCCATGTCCTGTCCGTTTGTACGCGAGCAAGGAAGGTGCAAGATTGATAAGGAGAGTTTTCAGAATTCAGCGTATATTGCGGGATAGACAGGATCCTTTAGCTCAGCGCGACAGTGTGCTCATAGAGAGATATCGATTTTCCCGTGAGGGTATTATTTACTTAACCAACTTGTTGGATCCCTATGTTAAGAGTTCCACTCACCGTAGTCGGGCATTAACAACTGCACAAACTGTGTGCATTGCCTTGCGTTTCTTTGCGAGTGGCACGTTTCTGTACGCTGTTGGAGACGCAGAGAACATTGGCAAAAGTGCTGTCTGCCGTTCCCACGATGTCAATAAATGTCACAGTACAAAAAGCATTTTAATTAAGGCAACAACCAAATATTTTACATTGTACAAATAGAATTATGAGCTCATTTACCAGTTATGAAGGTGCTGCTGCTACTGCACCCTGGCTGCTCGTCTAAGGAAGAGCTGCCCCCAGGGATGCCCTCAACAATGGGTCTGGTGGCATTCAACCCTAGGGCCAGCTCCTCTGCCGGGGTGTGACGAGGGGGTGCAGGACCACCACCTGTCTTTATTTGCTCTGCCCTTTTCTTGGTTGCTGTTATAAAAAAACAAACAGATTATTTCAGGGTCTCTTTTCAAGAGACTAAAAGCAATATAAGTGATAAATATTACCATTCTGTAGAATATTCTTATATTTCACTTTTACTTGTTCCCATGTTCTAGTGGGTCCTGTTGTGGCTCTAATGTGACAGAGGATATAATGTAATATAATATAATATGATATAATATAATATAATATGATATGATGTAATATAATATAATAAATTACTTACGAGTTTAATTTGTCAGCAACTTTCTGCCAGCCCTCTCTCCTTGCTTTTGCAGCCTTTGCAGTGTTCTCTTGCGTTTTAATTAAACTCTGAAACTCCTGATATCCCTCAATCAAGAGTTCTTGCTCTGCTGCCGAAAATTACTGAGCGCGCTCCTTCGACATTTTCGCCGACCAATCAAAGGGTTGCCGATCAATGTTTCTACTATCGATGCGTAGCCCCTTTTAAGCCACCCAGTGATCTCACATTACTTCATCCAGCTGTACTAATCGTCAACAACAGGTGTGTTCGGAGAACCGGAATAGCGAGCTCAAAGTTGGCGTGATGATTTGATCTTGGATGTAGTAAGCGAGGTACGAAGAACGGACCCCAGGTAGCAAGGGAAAAAACTTCGAAATGTGTAACACAAAAGGATAATACAGGAATGCACAGATATCAACACACCATAGCACAATAAACAGACAAGCAACATGGGAGAATATTCCAGTGTGTACAGCTGATCTGGGACCGCTGCAATCTCTGATTGCGCCTCCAACTGATCCAGTGTCCACATCGGATGGGAAGTAAGCACGGGAGGAGGCGTTGGATCTGGGATAGGGAGGGTGATGGATATGTGAGTGCTTATCAGTGTGTATGTATGTGTTTGCGTGTCCATAGTTCAGCTGAGACAGTGTCCTTCGCCCTGCCAGGCTAAGTAAACAGTCTTCCAGCCAACCCAGGTGGCCTTGCATAGAATGGGAGGAACAGTCTAAACACAGTCGTTATCAGGGTGTTGTTGTTCAGCTCCAGCCTTGAGCCCACAGCTGGCGCCGAAGGGGTAGCCGCATTATGATGGTGATTTTGAAAACAACTCATGAGAATTTCAAAGCTGTTCTTTAACACTCCGACACTGGTCTCTCAATCTCCCGTTGGAGAGCCGCGAGTTTCTCCATGATGTTATCAAACTTGCGCTCCGTGGTGTGGGCCCGGAGATAAAAGCACTCTGCAACTGACCAAGGAGGCTGAAGAGTTGGATGAAGTCCAGCTTCAGCAGCTCAGATTGCTGTTTGGGGATGTCATTGGTGCCGATGTGGATGATGAGCCGGTTGGCCTGTGGGTGGGATGCCAGGATGTTAGGAATTCTGTCCACTATGTCGACAACGGTGGCTCCCGGGAACGACAGCGTGAGCGCCCCCCTCATCCGCACGTTCCTGACGATGGAATCCCCGAGGACCAGCGTGGAGAGAGGAGGTGCCACCGGGGGCTGCTGGCCATCTGAGACGCCCGCGCCACGGCACCAGGGGTGTTCAAATGGAGATGCACCAACCGGACCGCGTGAGTGACTCCCAGGTAGCCGTGCCGCAGGCCTTCTTCTCCGAGGAGCCGGGGTAAAGCACAGCTCTCCGCGGTGAGTTTGCACCACAGCATAGGGCTGCCTGCCGCGGCTCCGGTGGCGTAGTGGTGGAGATGGCGGAGACCTCAGCGACACAGCGGGATGGCGAGAGCTAGCGGCCAGAGGAGGAAAGTCCACAGGATCCAGGACATTGAATTTATTCTCAAGTGCAACCGCACCGGAGGGGTGAGGGTGCGAGAGACGGATCCTCCTGGCCCCTCTGCAGCCACTGCGCATGTCAACCACGGTCCATGGCGCTGGTTGGAGTGGAGCTGACCAGAGCCTTGGGTCTGGCTTCTAGTTGAAACCAGCAGTTCTCGTCCGTGGCAGAAACACCAGCGACGCAAGTTGAGAGCCTGGGTTGACTGTTGGCAGGATCTTGGGACACAACAGCTGGGTGGTGCACTGTGTCGGCTAGCTCAGAGCTAGTAGCTGTGGTCTGGCGACCTTGACACGATTGCCAAGGAGGATCGTGTCAAATTCGCATTCCACCCCCTGGATTTGGTATAGCGTGGATATCCTTTGTTCCAGCTCGATCACTTTTTGGCTCAGGTTGATGCAGCTTTCACAAATGGATGTTGAGGTAAGTGGTGCCATGACTCACGCAGTATTTGACAGTATTTGTTCGCTGCGCCTCGTTCACGAAGGCGCAGCGAACAAATATGATTCAATAACTTCCCGCTAATACACAACATTTCATCATATTTCCTCATAACCCTCTTTTGTCTGACCATTTGAATCCCATTTGAATTTGCAATAAAGGATCCACAGAGTTTGGTGACAATAATGACAGTAGATGTTTGTGTGAAAGTGCTGAAAGCAAATGAGTGTGTGATGTTCTTTCAGTGTTGCACTTTGTAGACGCTCCCTGAGCACTGGTCTCACAGCCAGCTGCACATAGAGACCAGTGTTGTTAGTCCAGGTCAGAAGATGACTTGTTGGAATGAAAATGAGCTTGTAGTTTGTCTGCTTTAATAATCCATCCATCCATCCGCCTTCCGCTTATCCTTTTCAGGGTCGCGGGGGGCGCTGGAGCCTATCCCAGCTGTCATAGGGCGAGAGGCGGGGTACACCCTGGACAGGTCGCCAGTCTGTCGCAGGGCCAACACACAGGGACAGACAACCATTCGCACTCACATTCACTCTCACATTCACACCTAGTGGCAATTTGGATTATCCAATTAACCTATCCCCACAAGCTGCATGTCTTTGGACGGTGGGAGGAAGCCGGAGTACCCGGAGGGAACCCACGCAAACACGGGGAGAACATGCAAACTCCACACAGAAAGACCCCGGCCTGGCATATAGTCTGAAACTCTGCACAGTTTCCTGTTTGAAGCCTCTTCCTGTTGGCTTCAGCTGTTTGGAGTTTCCATTTTCTAAACTTCTACATTCTGAACCTTCTTCAGCTCTGAACAGATGATGAAACACTGAATGATTTCAAGCTCACACTTTGTCTAATAAACTTACATCTTTCATTCTTTATACAGATTGTTGAGCTGTGGTTTGTCAGAGATCAGCTGTGATTATCTGGCAGCAGCGCTGAAGTCCAACCCCTCCCATCTGAGACAGCTGGACCTGAGTAACAACAACAAGCTGCAGGATTCAGGAGTGAAGCATCTGTGTGGTTTCCTGGAGAGTCCAGGATGTGGACTTGAAACTCTGAGGTCAGTCAGCATGTTTTAGTTGTGCTGAGATGAATATGATGTGAAAGTTGTGCTGACACTAAACTGCAGACATCAGGCTGATATTATACTGATCCACACTGAGGATCTTCATGGTAAAGTCTGTTTTCTTCTTCTCTGGTTTAGTCCATTGACTGCAGCAGAACAATGTTCACATTTCAAACAGTGAGACTCAATGTATGGCCCGTGGCCCACACGCGGCCTGCCCACCTTTCCTGATTCAGAGAGAGGGGACCCTGATTAACTGTGTAGTGTTCTTCCTCACAGTTCTAAGTATCAGACACAACAATGAATAATCCACAGCTGACTGTCTTTAGCAGGTCAAAGGTCACGGCACACAGCAGACAGTGGGAAATATTCTAATTCTGATCATTTATCAGCACATATCCATATGTATAAAAACAAACACTGTGAGACTTGATCAGAGGTGTGATCATCACAGCAGAGGCCTTTGTGTCAAAGTCACTGAGGATCAAACAGAAACACATGAAGCAGATTTTCCTCTTCTGGCTTTTTATAGCAGATAACCTTCAAAATATTCTGCAGTCGATCAAAAACTGAAGCAAACCATGAATCAACATGTGAACATGAGCTGATGCTGCTGAAGTGAAGCAAAGTTACAGAGGTTTGATTACAGACACAGCTGAGAGTTTGTAATCTGTCATCATTTTAAAAGGTTTCAATTTCTTCAGTATTGAACAGCAGAAATGAGGCTTTGTTTTCGGAGGCCGACAGCAGTGAACACAACAGCAGACTGGTGCGTAATAAGCAGTGAATAATGCAGAAAACAGATTTTTGAAGGTAAGCTGTTCTTGAAGTACACTGAGAGAGAGAGAGCTGTGCAGGAAGTAAAGGTCAAAGTCAGAGAGAATTCATGACGATGTTCATCAAACGTAAAGCGTAGTTTGGATCTTCTTTTGCTGCTGGTTCACTCAGTTTTGGTTGGAGACAGATGAAACCTGCAGCTTCAGGATCTGTGAGCTGTCCACTTTCAGCCCCGACAGCGTGTCCGTGTACGTGCCGTCGAGTGAACGATCCACGCTCTGTGTTTCCATCTTTGTGTGTTTATATTAAAAATCCATTCAGGATTGAATGAATCAACATCGCTTTATTCAAATTCAAACCATTTAAATAGGAAAATCCATTTTTTTACAGCCGCCTCTAATGCTGGGTAATGTCATCTGGTCCATGTGCAGCTGGCTGTGAGGCTCAGGGAGCGTCTACAAAGTGCAACACTGAAAGAACATCATCCATAAATATTGAGGAATAACTGGACTCTCATACAGCGAGACTCAAATGCCTTTAAACATCAGCTTATCCGAGGTTCCGGTGACATCGCCCCACCGAATGGCAGCTTAACGGGTAGCTCTCTCTTATAACTAATTCTTTCACCCCATAAAGCATCAAAATTATTTAAAAAATCCTTCGACATACAGTAAAGGTATACACGGGGTGAACATGGGGAAAAGAGACAAGCAGAAAGGTTCAGCAGAGGAACGTGCAAATGAAGGGATTCTTGCAGCAGTGTCACCACCTCGACACGAAGCTAATGCTATGGCTGGTGCGGAGGAAGATTCAGCTTTAACCACGATATTGGAAGAAATACGATTTCAAGTCTGACCTGGTCAGAGTCAACACTAAGATAACCGAAGCAGAGACCCGTATCGCGAAAGTGGAAGACCCAGTGCAAAACGCAGAACAGGTGATGCTAAAGATGCTAAAAATCATCAGCGAGCAAGAAAATAAAACTGGGCCCGGCGAAAGAATCTAAGACTGTACAACGTACCCGAAGGAGCGGAGGGCTCCTCGATGCCAGCTTTCTTAGGAAAAATGCTGAAGGAATGTCTTGATCTCCCCCAGGGCATAGAGCTTGGCATCGAGAGATCACACCGGGCCCTGGGAGCCACGAGGAACCGAGAAGAAACTCCCCGCTCAATATTAATACACTTTGCCCGCTTTACTACAAAGGAAGATGTTTTGCGCAAAGCGTGGGCCAAGAGGACCGTCCTGTTGAATGGTCAGAGAATATACTTTGACCAGGACTATGCCCCAGCCATCCTGCGGAAACGTAAGGACTATGCTGAAGCTAAAAGGGCTTTGAAACAACAAAACATACGATTTCAGACTCCCTAACCTGCTAAACTGAGGGTCTTCTATCAAGATGGAACTGTGCTCTACTCGACTGCGGAGGAGGCGACTGCGGATATGCGCACCAGGGGATTCCAGATTGCTAAAGTCACACCGAAGGAAACCCTAACGGAGCAGTTGTCAAGTTCAGCGTGGGAGACGATGGGGATGCCGCAGCGGCGCGACTCAGAGGGGCACAGAGAAAGAACCATTCGTGAACAGCTTCAGATTTTCAGGAGGCGCTCCCCCTCCACTACAGGAGACCAATGAGGATATACTACTCTGTCAAAGTGGGTGAGACAATAGATACCTTCCCCTTACTAGATGAATAGTTAAGACTATGGAGAAATACCCCTTAAAGGAGAAATCAGGGCCCCTTATCCTTTAGCAAGGAGAGGCTTCCCCCTGCTGGTGGGACTTACACAACATATGTTCCAGGGTCTGATAGGAATGACCCCAACCTTGGAATCACGTTTTTCTTTTTTCTGTTTGGTTTTGGGCAGTTGTTATTGCTCATTGTTCGGGTTCTCAGACGGAGTTGACCAGTCAATAAGTTATTCAAGTCCTGATACTTCATGAAAAATGAGTGCCAAAGGGATTGAGGTTATTTCTTTTAATGTAAATGGGCTTACAAATCCTATTAAGCGAAGCAGAATTCTAACTAAAATGAAGAAAGATCGAGTACAAATCATATATTTACAAGAAACCCAGTTGACTGATAATGAACATGAAAAACTCAAGAGAATGGGCTTTACAAACATGTTCTCCTCGTCATACAAATCTGGCCGCAGGCGAGGTGTGGTGATCTTAATTTCTAGGGATCTAAATTTTGAAAAGTTATCTGAAATTAAGGATAAGGAGGGGAGGTTTGTACTGGTTCGGGGAACGGTTGATGGTAATCTGGTTACATTAATGAATGTTTACTCACCACCAGGAAGTGACCTAAGTTTCTTTAAAAAAATTATTAATATAATGGTGACAGAAACCCAAGGCCCCTTGATTTGTGGCAGCGATCTGAATATCCGCCTGCGGCCGGATTTAGATAGCTCTAATAGAAGAATGCCGGAGTTGAGTACTTTGTATAAAAGAGTCTCTGCACTTTTTGAAGAGATAGGTTTAATTGACGTTTGGAGAAATCGTTTCCCCACAAGGAGAGATTATTCTCATTACTCAGCTCCACATTCCCTTTACACAAGGATAGATTATTTCATGACGTTTGGAAAAGATAGGGATAAAATCCAATCATGTGAGATGGGTACAATAGACATAAGTGACCATGCACCGTTGTATCTGACAGTTGATTTAAACGTATACCCCAAAACATCAACTTGGAGATTGAACTCATCTTTGCTTAAAGATGTAAAATTTATGAAAGAAGTAATGAAAGAACTCAAAGATTACCTTGAAATAAATGATAACGGAGAAGTGTCACCTCCAATACTATGGGATGCATTAAAAGCTGTCATAAGAGGGAAGATCATAGCATTTGCCTCATTTCAGAAAAAAGCTCGAGAGGAAAAACTGGAAGAATTACAAGAGACTCAAAAACAATTAGAAAGTGAGCATAAACAAATGCCTTCAACCAGCACTCTAAAACAACTAACAATGATCAGAAATGAAATAAATAAGCTGAATTCACAAGCAATAAAGAGAAAATTACTATATTTGAAACAGAAATACTATGAATGTGGATCAAAATCAATGAAAATCTTAGCATGGAAACTTAAAAAGAAAATTGCAGAGAATACTATAACTAAAATTAAACACCCAGAGACTGGAAGCATGATAACTAATCTACGTAAGATACAGGATGCCTTTGAATCATTTTATAAAACATTATACGCTAAAGTCTGTGAAGGTTCTCAGTCATCCAGGTCATCGTAGTCAAAGGAGTTTGCAAAGAAAAGCGTCTGGACTTCTTTGAGTTGCTTGAAGACGTTTCACCTCTCATCCGAGAAGCTTCTTCAGTTCTAAGGTCAAATGGCCGAGAGTCCCAGATTTAAACCCAGTGGGAGTATCCCCCCAAGGAGGGACAAAGGACCCCCTGGTGATCCTCTAATCACATGAGCCAAGGTGTGAAAGCGGGTGTGGGACCTAATCAGCCAGGGTTTCGGGTGAGCTCATTGTGAAACCTGGCCCCACCCTATCATGTGATTTCCTGAGGTCAGATGGCCCAGGATGTGAGTGGGCGTTAAGGCGTCTGGGGAGGGAACTCAAAACTGGATTATAGATGGCAGACAGTTGGTGTCGTAAACCACCGCCTCTGTTCAAAGATGGTCGCTCACAGTGGACATAGATGGCCTCTTTCACTCCTCTTTCAAACCATCTGTCCTCTCTGTCCAAAATGTGAACATTGGCATCCTCGAAAGAGTGACCTTTATCCTTAAGATGCAGATGGACTGCTGAGTCTTGTCCCGTGGAGGTGGCTCTTCTATGTTGTGCCATGCGCTTGTGAAGTGGCTGTTTGGTCTCTCCAATGTAGAGGTCTGGGCATTCCTCGCTGCACTGTACAGCATACACCACGTTGTTCAGTCTGTGTTTTGGAGTTTTGTCTTTCGGGTGAACCAGTTTGTGTCTGAGTGTGTTGCTGGGTCTGAAGTACACTGGGATGTCGTGCTTGGAGAAAACTCTCCTGAGTTTCTCTGATACACCGGCTACATAGGGGATGACAACGTTGTTGCGTCTGTCTTTCTTATCCTCCCTCGCTGGTGTCTGATCTTCTTTTCTGTGGCTCTTTGCTGACTTTATGAACGCCCAGTTAGGATAACCACATGTTTTCAGTGCTTCCTTTACATGTGTGTGTTCCTTCTGTTTCCCTCAGGCTTAGAGGGAACATGTTCTGCCCGGTGGTGTAGGGTCCTAATTACTCCAAGTTTGTGTTCCAGAGGGTGATGGGAGTCAAAGAGGAGGTACTGGTCCGTGTGTGTGGGCTTCCGGTAAACTTCAATGTTGAGGTTGCCATTCTCTTCAATGTGCACAGCGCAGTCCAGGAAAGGCAAACAGTTATCCTTAGTGTCTTCCCTGGTGAACTTGATGTTTTTATCCACGGTGTTAATGTGCGCAGTGAAGGATTCCACTTCTTGTGTCTTGATTTAATCAAGACACAAGAAGTGGAATCCTTCACTGCGCACATTAACGGGAGTTCGCCTTGTAATCGGAAGGTTGCCGGTTCGAGCCCCGGCTTGGACAGTCTCAGTCGTTGTGTCCTTGGGCAAGACACTTCACCCGTTGCCTACTGGTGGTGGTCAGAGGGCCCGGTGGCGCCAGTGTTCGGCAGCCTCGCCTCTGTCAGTGCGCCCCAGGGTGGCTGTGGCTACTATGTAGCTTGCCATCACCAGTGTGTGAATGTGTGTGTGAATGGGTGGATGTCTGGATGTGTAAAGCGCTTTGGGGTCCTTAGGGACTAGAAAGCGCTATATAAATACAGGCCATTTACCATTTACCATTTAACCCTACTGCAAGAATTAAAGTTAATGGTTATCTCTCAAATAGCTTCGTTCTGCAAAGAGGAAATAAACAAGGCTGCGCTTGGTCTCCACTCTTATTCGCACTATACTTGGAACCTCTGGCACAATCAATCAGACAAAACAAAGACGTCAAGGGAATAAACATTAAAGAACAGGAACATAAGCTTGCTTGCTATGCAGATGACATATTAATATATCTAGAACAGCCCACAAACTCCCTACCTGAATTGATGAATCTATGCCAAAAATTTGGGAAACTTTCTGGGTATAAAATTAATATGTCCAAAACTCAAATACTTACCTATAACTATAGCCCCCCAGCTCACTTGGTTGATCAATATCCAATGAGATGGCAAGCAAAATCATTGAAATATTTGGGAGTTGTCATACCTAAAGACTTAACTAAATTATTTGAGGAGAATTTTGGTTCCCTGCAAAAGAGAATAGTAGATGATATCAAACAATGGAACATGATACCCTTTCTGACTTTATACTCACGAATTGAATCCATCAAAATGAATATTCTGCCAAGATTACTATATTTATTCCAAACATTACCAATACAAATTGATCAAAGCCAATTTAACGAATGGGACAAAATTATATCACAATTTATAAGGGGAGGGAAGAGACCAAGGGTTTGTTTTAAAACTTTACAATTACAAAAAAAGACAGGAGGATGGGGGCTGCCGTCACTAAAAAGTTATTTTTGGGCTGCTCAGTTGAAGACTGTGATTAACTGGTGTGATATAAGCTATAAAGCACAATGGAAAAATATTGAGGAGAGCATGTTTTCTTTTCCAATACAAGCTGTCCTGATGGACTTAAACATTCAAAAATATATAGACAAGGTCTACAACCCTTGG
This sequence comes from Pelmatolapia mariae, assembly GCF_036321145.2. Lineage (NCBI taxonomy): Eukaryota > Metazoa > Chordata > Actinopteri > Cichliformes > Cichlidae > Pelmatolapia > Pelmatolapia mariae. Next base: position 94,681,461 of record NC_086229.1, on the reverse strand, counting down.
TGAAATGTACACTTAATGTATGGAGAAATGTTGTGAGGGGATTTAAATTGGAACAGGACTTGGCTTTATTTAAATGGTATGCGTATGACTCTGATTTTGCCCCAAATAAATTGGACTCACGTTTTAAAAGTTGGTCTGCTAAAGGATTACCTACATTCGATAGTCTGATTAAAGATGGGAATTTAATTAGCTTTGATACATTGAAACAAAAATACTTTCTGGAAAAGCAGGATTTTTATCGATACTTGCAAATAAGACATTATACAAAGACAACAATCAGAGTAGCGTCAAACACTAATGTAGATTTGATAGCTATGCTTAAAAAGGCATATAGTGGCGACGTCAATAAAAAAAAAAACATATTTCCTTTTTGTATACATTTCTTACAAATAAGCTTTCTCACTCAACTGAATATGTGAAGATATTATGGGAAAAGGAGGGAGGAGTTTGAATAACAAAGGATGAATGGACTCAAATATGGGAACGACAATGGAAATGCACTTCCTCACGAAGATGGAGGGAATTTGGATGGAAAACTATGTTAAGGTTCTTTATCACCCCTTGCCAAAAGACTCATTATGACAGGAATCCTCCTTTATGTTGGAGAAGATGTGGACACCAACAAGCACACCACGCTCACATAATGTGGGACTGCCCTTTGATCAGGACTTACTGGAAAGACATTCACGGAACACTACTAGAAATCTTCAACTGTACATTCCCGTTTGGAATGAAAACAATTTTCTTTGGATGTATGCCACAAGAATGGTCTAAAGAAGATAAATGTTTACTAAGTGCCTTGTTAGTTGCAAGTAAAAAGTGTATAACAAAACAATGGTTATTACAAGATATACCGACTTTATCGTTGTGGTGGGAAATAACACTAGAGATTTATAGGATGGAGGAGTTAACAGCATATGTGAATAATAGAGTAAGTTGGTTTTTATCGTGCTGGGATAAGTGGGTCCAATACACCAACATACATAAGCCGAATTTACTTGTCAAATTTTAAAACCAATAATCTGGCTACTGGTCACTCCCGATTGTTCAGTGTTTCTCTTTTATTTGTTTTTTTTGCCAATTGTGTTAATCAATGCCTGTAACCAGCATCGTAAACTGTAAAACTCAGAACTAAAAAATTTAAAAAAAAAAACAAAAAAACATCAGCTTATCCTGCTGATCCAAGTCCAACACTGAGTTTGTAAAAACATGTTTGTCAATCATTTTGTTTGGTTTCTGAGGAAAATGATTCAATAACTTGCTGCTAATACACAACATTTCATCATATTTCCTCATAACCCTCTTTTGTCTGACCATTTGATCCCATTTGAATTTGCAATAAAGGATCCACAGAGTTTGGTGACAATAATGACAGTAGATGTTTGTGTGAAAGTGCTGGAAGCAAATGAGTGTGTGATGTTCTTTCAGTGTTGCACTTTGTAGACGCTCCCTGAGCACTGGTCTCACAGCCAGCTGCACATAGAGACCAGTGTTGTTAGTCCAGGTCAGAAGATGACTTGTTGGAATGAAAATGAGCTTGTAGTTTGTCTGCTTTAATAATGTGACTGGAAAAAGGTGTTGGACTTCAAATATGTCCATTTCTTTCACACTTCACCTTTAAAAGTGAAGCCTTGTGGTTCCTGGAAGGAAAAACACGACTTTTTCAAGTCTTTGTCCTGTTTTTATGATAAATGTACGACTTTAATGTGAAACATTCAGAGTTTTTTCTCTTGTTGTGTTTGTTTGAAGCTGCTTCCTGTTGGCTTCAGCTGTTTGGAGTTTCCATTTTCTAAACTTCTAAATTCTGAACCTTCTTCAGCTCTGAACAGATGATGAAACACTGAATGATTTCAAGCTCACACTTTGTCTAATAAACTTACATCTTTCATTCTTTATACAGATTGGAGAGCTGTGGTTTGTCAGAGATCAGCTGTGATTATCTGGCAGCAGCACTGAAGTCCAACCCCTCCCATCTGAGAGAGCTGGACCTGAGTAACAACAACAAGCTGCAGGATTCAGGAGTGAAGCATCTGTGTGGTTTCCTGGAGAGTCCAGGATGTGGACTTGAAACTCTGAGGTCAGTCAGCATGTTTTAGTTGTGCTGAGATGAATATGATGTGAAAGTTGTGCTGACACTAAACTGCAGACATCAGGCTGATATTATACTGATCCACACTGAGGATCTTCATGGTAAAGTCTGTTTTCTTCTTCTCTGGTTTAGTCCATTGACTGCAGCACAACAATGTTCACATTTCAAACCTTCAAAGAAGAAGAAAAATCCTCCACTGGATAATTCACTGTGAAACTCTCAAACTCTTCATTCCACCTTAAAGTCTGTCTGACACTGAAATCCAAAGCAAAATGTGCGTTTGCTTTACAGACAGCAGTCCAACACAAACATACACACATCATCCAAAACACAGTCCAACATCCAAATCTCCTCCACTGCCAGCATGAATGATGGGAAAGAGAAGGAGGAACACTCTGACATTCAGGGTTAGAATGAGTTTCATGAAGCAGACTGTGAAGATCAAAGCTGCATTAGAAGCTTACATGAATGAATGAGTGGACAGAAGTGGACAGAGATCATCTGAAGCACTTCAAAGGCTTTAAATCAGCACATTTCTCTTTATTCTTTATCAACTCTGTTAGTTTCTCTCAGTTTTCTGTGGAATGAAGCTAACAGCAGGCTAATAAGATGCTGACCAATAGGTTTCTATTAAAGGTTGTAATTTGTATATGAAAAAGTGCTTTGGCTCAGCAGGGATCAGCTTACAGGTAGAATACAGCTGCTGGATGGGATTAGCATGTCATAGCTATCTACCAAACTGCTAACTGGGGGATTTCAGGCCATCTATGGATCATTTTTGCTAACTGTTTATTCAGCTTAGGCTCACAGGGCTGCAGCCTGTGCCCTAGCTGTCATAGGGCAAGAGGCGTGGTCCACCTGCACAGGTGAGCAGTCCATCACAGGGCCAACAGAGAGAGACAGAGAAGCACTCTCTCACATCCACACCTACAGCCAATTTAGAAGCACCAATGAACCTAAGCAGCATTTCATTGGACTGTGGGAGAACATCCAACCTCCACAGAAAGGCCAACAAGCTTCAACCTACAACCTTCTTGCTTTAAGGCACTAGTGCAAACCACTTTTCCCCATTTCAGCCCAAATCCTGCATCTTCCTGTTTCTGACTCCAGGCCAGCTCCACTAACACTTTCTCATCAGACACTGCCACCTAGTGGAGGAAGTCTTAGTTCCATTTGAAACTTCAGATTCCAGTTAGTTCCTTTACAAAGAGGTGGAGGTGGTGGAGCCACAGCACCATCATCACTGAGTGCCATAGGACACTTAACCTTTGTTTCCATATGCTGGGAACTTCCTGTTGTTCCAAGGAGGACTGGAAAATGTGTGAAAATCTCCCAGTCAGTTCCTCACAGCACACTTCAATCATTTCCCTCCCACAGCATCAGGACTAGGGATGGGTATCGAAAACCGGTTCTTGTTGAGAACCGGTTCCCACTGTTTCAATTCCTTGGAATCGTTTGCCATTTTTGCAAACGATTCCCTTATCGATTCCAGTCGCCCCGAATGACGTCACCACGTTGCGGAGCGTCGGAGCGTACCTGGCAGGAAACACGGCGCCTAAGCAGCTCAAACGCTCAAAAGTTTGGTTATACTTTACCAGAACGGATGACAACAGGGCAACTTGCAATACTTGCAAAGTAGATATTTCATTTAAGGGAGGAAACACTACGAATATGCAAAAGCATTTGCTCACAAAACACGCGATGAACTTAAATGAATGTCGTGTTTTTAATTCTGCTCCGGACTCGTGAATCTCAACCCAGCAGCAGCGGTAACGTTTGCACGTCCTCTCCCGTTAATGCGGCAGGTAAATAATCAACTAACAGTGCATATTATGTTAGCGCGATCTGCTTTATTACAAAACCTGCCATTACTGTGCATTTAGGTGACCATGATGAGACAGACAGAGTCTGGCTGGCGCTCGCTGGCAGTTGTCGCTGCAGTCTACCGGTAGCGTCTCTTTTCAGGCCCGAATGTCACCGAGCAGTGACTAAGTTTGTGGTAAAAGCCTTGCACCCGTTTGCCACAGCAGATGGTAAGTGAATGTGTTTAATTGTAGGCAGGGACATTACTGGATATTCTTGTGTAATTGCTACAGAATAATTTATGTTATACTTTGTTATTGCTACAGAAGAATATTTATTTTATTATTTTACATTTACAATTTTCCCCGGGGACCCTGTGACACCCCATTGAAGAGCCATAGGCTGGATCTCTTAAGATCCCACTGTTGGGTTTATAAGGCCATGTTACTCCTATATTTCTATCTTGTTCAAAGAGAAGATATAAAACAAAATTCTAAGCTAATCGACCTTAGTGTTCTCCTTTTTAAAAACAAGAATCGATAAGAGAATCGATAAAGAATCGAATCGTTAAACAGAATCGAAGATGGAATCGGAATCGTTAAAATCTTATCAATACCCATCCCTAATCAGGACCAGGGCTTTTTCTCTCTTTGGTCCCACTAAGAGATTTCCACACAAACACCTCATCAGTGGGACTCTCAGAGCTACCAGCCCTTTGCTACAATCACAAAGCTCTTCATTGAAATCAATGATATCATAGCTGGAATCAAATGAGTCCAAGTCTTCTGCTGATTCAGCATCACATTCATCTTTGCTCCTTGTTCTGCATCCCCACCATGGACTTCATTCCTTTCCAAGCCAGCCTTGAGTGTCCTTTATTCAGCTCATCCTCTGCTTTACTTTTACACCTGATTTTAGCTGCTTTATCTCTCTTTCAACAAGTTTCTGTGCCTCAATCTTTTTCTTCTCTCCCTCATAACAAGACAGCTTCTTCTGCCTGAGAACATGTTGAAGTGATTTACTAATCCAGGGCTGCTTATTGGGGAAAATACTTCCTGTTTGCAAAGTAATCCCCATTTTTCCCAGAAAGAAATGTAAGTAGAAATCGATGATCTAAGTGAGAACATGAGGCTTTAAAAAGTCCCAGTGGGTGCAGTCAAAGCAGTCCCTCAGTCCCAGTATAGAGTCTTTGGTCCAGACTGGAACAACTGTGTGCCCAGTTTGAGCTCTCTTCAGTCCTGTGACCTGACAGACCCAGAGGGGCCATCACATCACATGTAGAAGCTCCCCTAATGGAGCCACAACACATGTCCAATACTTAGTCTGTCTTGTTGGACCAACTGGAAGAAATGATTCAAGGACTTAGTCACAGAACAGAGATTCAAATCTCCAAAATCCAACTGGCTGCATCAGGACATATAGTCTGAAACTCTGCACAGTTTCCTGTTTGAAGCTGCTTCCTGTTGGCTTCAGCTGTTTGGAGTTTCCATTTTCTAAACTTCTACATTCTGAACCTTCTTCAGCTCTGAACAGATGATGAAACACTGAATGGTTTCAAGCTCACACTTTGTCTAATAAACTTACATCTTTCATTCTTTATACAGATTGAGGAGCTGTGGTTTGTCAGAGATCAGCTGTGATTATCTGGCAGCAGCACTGAAGTCCAACCCCTCCCATCTGAGAGAGCTGGACCTGTGGGCAAACATCCTGAAGGATCCAGATGTTAAGCAGCTGTCTGATCTTCAGCAGAGTCCAGACTACAGACTGGAGAAACTGGGGTCAGTAGAGTGATGGAGTGAGTGGGTGGTGCTGTCAGCAGTATTGTACTAAACACAGTCAGTATGAAACAAAGATCCAGTGTTTCCTGTAAAGCTGCAGCTTCTCAGTGAAGCTGTGAGAGGAGAATGGTGACAGGCTTCAGGATTGGACACAAACACTTCCTGTTTCTGCCTTTTTGTCACCTTTATGGTCACCATAGTAATGGCTGACACGCTCTGATCAAACACTGTCAACAGCCAATCAGCTCTCTGAACAAAGCAGCACGCAGACCAATGACTGCATTCATTTCCAAGTTTAAAGCAGTGAAGAACACAGTCTGTAGGTGAGGAAGAATTTAGTGAGAGCAGATGTTTGGATGGAATTCCTCCAGTTAACAGCTGGAACCGTCCATCTGGATTGTTGGGCTTGTTGTTGGGGTTCCTACAGAGCTCAGAGTGGACACACCAAGCTTCTTCTAATGAATGAAAGTCCAAACTCAAACTAGGAGGGAAAAACATTTTCATCAACTTCAATAAAAATCCAAAGATTAGAAAAAGTGAAGCAACAATGAGTCCTAGTACAGTCCCAGCACTGAAGTCCCTGCTGCTCTTTATACTGGATGTGCTGCATCACTGACTGACAGCTGATGAAGAGTCTCTGGAAACACTCATTTATCTCCTCTGCTCTTCCTTCTTCTCTCTGCAGGTGGAGCTGATGATGGTAAACAGGACGGTGTGTGTGCTGAGAGAGGAGCAGCTGTGTCCTGATGATCCAGAGAGGTTGAAGCAGCAGCAGTTTGTGTGTAGAGACGCTCTGACTGGGCCATGGGAGGTGGAGAGGAGAGCTTCATCCAGCAGTGACTGACAGAGGAATGAAGTGCAGATGACTGTCAGTGCTGCAGAGTGAACTGCTCTGAGAACAGCTCCACTGTCAGACACAATGTAGAGTCCAGCATCATCCCTGTGTGTCCCTCTGGATCTGACAGAGGATCATCAGTGTATCTGGACTGCTCTGCTGCTGCTCTGTCCTTCTACAGTCTCTGCACAGTCTCTGTCTGACTCTGGCTTCAGACCCTCCTGGATCAAACTCACCTGGAAAGACTTTCAAACATCACTCAATAGATTTGAATACAGAATAGATTTGATATATACTGTAGATGTACTGTAGAGTTGCAGTTTGTCACTTGTAAATACAGTCTGTGAGCAGCTCTGAGCTGAAAGATCTTTCTAGAAACACCAAATGTTTTCACTCTTCTGTTGCTTTTTCATATATTTCCACAACATTAATATTGATCCCACCTGTCTCACCTCTTTCATGAAAGAACAGGACACGTGTGATCTGAGCGCTGCTGTGGTTGCTGTGCTGCACGTCTTCATTTAGATAACAGAGACATCTAGTGGTTCAGAGGGAGAACTGCAGGAGGTGGAGCTGTGTTTTAGCATGGAAACCTTTTTATCTTTTAGGCGCAGATACAAATATGACAAGTATCAGTGTGAGATACAAAAGGTCAGCAGAGGGAACAGTGATCACACAGCAATGCAAGAATAGAAACATAACAGTGAATCTGGACATGTGTACAGATGGAAGCAAACAAACAGGATGTAACACTACATTAAAGCCACAAATGGGAAGAAAACAAAGCCAAAGGAAAATATATTTGATCTCAGGAATCCAAATCAGATGCTTTAGAGCAGGGGTCGGCAACCCAGGAGGAGCAGAGACCCGAGGCGGCCGCCGGTCCGAGTGTCAGGTGAACTGAACTTCAGGTAAGAAGTTATGACCTGCAGTCTATCTGGGTCAGATATAAACCAAGTTTAGGTGGAGTTTATTTTCGTTGTGCTGACTTTTTACAGTCAGTTACAATAACTCATACTGCGTACTAGCTAGCATGACGGAGTTTCTATACAGCTGGGTGGGTGCTATGATGTTACTGATAGTGAACTTTATTTTGTAGAGTTGCCAACCGTCCCATAAAAAACGGAATCGTCTCGTATTCAGAGAAAATATTATGCGTTTCGTGTTGAGCTGAGAAGGAACACAGTTTGTCCCGGTGTTCTGACAAAACGTCCTACCGTAGCGTTAATTTATGGTCTTGTCTATCAATCCGTGCTACCTCTTCAGAATATGCTACCTTACGTGGTTAACAGCTCCGTCGTATAGGTAGGACGTTCAGATGGCCAAAAAATAGTTAGGTTTTAATCAAACAGTTAGTTCCTTTACAAAATCAAACATTATTTATTGAATAATTAAAAAATGATAGTACATTTTTTCCAAATATACTTCATGGAAAATTAGTCTCCTGAATTTTTTAAATTAGACTTTGAGAAGGGTCTTATCTGAAAGTGTTTGAAGAGCACTATTTGTACTGTGCTGTTTGAAAAGCACTATTTAAATTGGAAGTATGCACTCTAACGTGATAAGGACTTTACTGGAATTACCTCGATTTTCAAGTAGGGTGCAAGCTATCTGCATTCGCGCCAGCACAACTGCCTCTGTAGTGGTTGACACCTCACTGACCTCTCCAAAATCAAGGTAGTGTTCTGCAAACTGTGAGACTGATCATAATTAGAATGTAAAGTCTTAATTGGGTAAAGGATAGGATAATTATAAGCCACAAGGCTTCAGCCTGTTCCTTTTTCAGTTACTGTATGATTAAGTACTTCTATGTAAAATGATAATCTGTGTTGTTGTTGTTGACCGAAATAAATTTCACTTCACTTAAATTCACTTAAAGTCTTAATTCTAGCTAACAAGAAATGGAATCATTTGAATAAGGGTTACCTTTAACAGTAAAACTCCGCAACTGCTGGAATCCTGTTGCTTGTTGTGTTGCATAGTCTGTAACTGCCACTCCATGGTGTCTTCATGCCCTCTCATCCTCGGAAAATTCCTAGTTGAACAAAAATGTTTGTAACGAAACAAGATTTATTTATTTTTTTATTTTTTTTAATCTAAGAATAATACCTCAGTATCATACATACCTCCAGTTGCGCAGAATTTTCCTGTCATAAACACCTTCATTCCCCATGGGGTCTATGAGCAGTATTTTCTGTGCAGAAATGTTGACAATCTAAAGAAAAAGTTAATAAATTAAAAATTACAATAGTTTGTGCCACTGAAAACTTATTTAAAAATAACACTTTGTGCAAGAAACTGCTTCACAACAAATTACGCAAATTAATAACAAAATGAACACATACCACAAGAATCCAGTGTGTAACAAAGTTCACAGGGCACAGCCACATGTCTTCAACTGGGAACTTCATCTGTGGGATTGGAAGTGTAGAGTAATTTGGATTTACTTAGGTACCATGTGTCTTAGGGTGTTTTCAAATATAGTCTTCTTTAAAGGAACCGAACTCTTTCCTCAGTAACAGAAAGGAGTCAACTGTTTGGACCACTTCTGAACTTTCAACATACCTTGTTGAGGCATCTGAACTGCCCAGAAAACAACGAGCTTGCAACTACTGAACAGAGCAGGTGTGCAGCATTCTGTATAAGTATACAAAAATGTTATAGAACAGTAAATACGTTTTTTTATTTCAAAATTAGTAGGCAAATGACATTTCTTACTTACCTTTCGTCTCTCAATAACACGGTGCAGGTATGCATCAATGACCTGTTTTGAAAAATCAGAGTTTTTACAACAACAGCAACAATTTTTGAAGTAACTGCTTGAGTGCTGTACACAAAAACATCAAAAGGAATATCATTGCTGATAAAGGTTCTTTCTGCATATACTGAAACTGAAATAAACAACAACACTAAGGCTATTCTGTTATACCTGTATGTAAAAAATACACTGCACCCAAAATATTTCATAGTTCAGCAACACTGATCAATCTAATAAACTTAAACCTGCACCATCCTCCCTATTCTGGTATTTTAAAGAGTACTTAGCAGAAATATTAAGCAACCTAACTAATAGGGTTGCAAACTCCCAGCAAAAAAAAAAAATAGGGAACCACCCCCCACCCTCCACCTCATGATGCTTAATTGACGTAATCAACTTTAATTTGATGCAGTGTGAAAAAAATGCACAGAAATCAATTATTTTTTCTACAATAATTAAATAGATTCAACATCTTTCTTCTACAGAATTGCAGACTGCACAGATGGTACCTTCCCAAAGGAAAAAGTACTATAGCTTACTAGGGTATATTAGACTTAACAGTTACTATATACAGTAATGGACTTCTATAAACGTTGGGTGTACGATTCAGATAATTATTTATTAAAAGCTAGACATTTTAAATGAGAATAAGAAAGAAAAGTATGTCTTTGTGCCCCCTTTTTCCTGTTCATGCCCTATCGGCCCCCCTGGCTAAACTTTGCTAGATCCGCCCCTGCACAGTTACCAGCCGTCAGCTACGTAGAAAAGGATCCTGGTGTAGAAAGTAATATTAAATACATTCTAACGACAGCTTATCAAGCTTAAACGTGCTGCTGTTGTTCAGCCGCTGGTTTCCTCTTTCTGGTGCAAATTGGACCAAAAACAAAGAAGAGAGACGGACTCGCGACAGAAAAGCCGATCAGCTGATCATTAAGCAGTTTCATGAAGTAGCAGCAGGAGAGGGAGAGGCAGTCGCTCCATATATCGGTTGTTAAGCTTAACGTGGGAATGCTTTACAAACATTCAGAGATGAACTTACACACTTGCTTTACTTCTCTCTGGGATAACTTCCTCGGAGATGAAATGCCGGTTTGGTAGCGAGGCTACAAATACACACAGCCGTTCTGCTACGGTTATGAGCCGAGTTACGCCGTGTTGCAAGTTTTGTGAGGTGCTTTTTTGACATTTAATGGATCGGATTACATTTCTTATTTCTCTCTGATATCCGATCGAGTAATTTACGTCAGTATCGGACCGATACCGATACGTAATATTGGATTGGTCCATCGCTAGTAACTAGTCACTTACTTTATCTGTAAAATGTGTCTTGCGTATAGAAGTTAAGCAGAGAAGATTAAAGCTGCAGCCAATATCAGTATGCACACTTTCCAATTAAGATTACATTTAATTTATGCATTATCACAGTTGTTGCATAAATAGAATTCCTTAATAACACTTACTGGGACTTCAACAGGAACTTCAGAAGGATACGTAGCTTCCCTCCCATACATTAAACGGAATGGTGTGTATTTGGTTGTGGTGTGGACCTTGGACCTCAAAGAAAACAGTGTAGCATCCAGATACACATCCCAGTCATTCTAATTTTCTCAGGGCTCTACATGCACTCAAAAAAGTCAACTAAGGCAGTTGTTTGATTAATTCAATAGACATTTGTCTATTTAACATGAACGTATTGAGTTTAGGTTTTTAAATCATTATCAGTTGTTGGTTTAACATAAAATAACAAAAAGTTTAATGAACTAGATTTGCATTATTCAGTTCAATTAAATGTAATTATTTTAAATCAACAACTCTAAAACCGATGCCTAGTGCGCATGCTCAAACTTCCCAGAAGTGAAGAGGCGGGAACGCGGAGAAAGTTATATGTGTTCAGTGAACTGCCGTTTCCCTCTGCGGATTCTTCCACAATACAGGTAAGTAATAAATAACTGAAAATATCTTAGTCAAACGAAGTTGTTCCGTTGGTTAATTGTTTAACAATGTCTTTAATTCCAAATGTGTAATTTGTCATTAGACAGCGGGAGTGGAGCAAATACAGTGAAAATCGGGTATTAGACGGTGCCAATCGGTACCGTCTAATACCTGATTTCTAATCCGCTCCGGCTATATTTATATTATTATTAGCATTTCCACTTCATTGCTTTTCTTTTTTTTTTTGGTTACCCGTTTTTGCAGTTAGTCTTATAGTGTTTTTAGCGGTTATTGATATGTTTAGTTCAATATCTAACACGTTTGTAATTCACTTTCAAAGTAAATGAAGTTAGCTAAAGCTAGTATGGTTGTCTCATTAAACTTTTACCTAGCTCTGTTAGCATTCACTTTGGTTTTAACTGACGGTTATTGCAAGACATGGTCTTTCTTCACTTTTTTTATTATCATTTGCATTTCTTCTTTCTTTCTTTCTCTCTCCTTTTTTTTTTAAGCATTCGGCCTCTAGCGGTAATGCAAGTTAAACTAGCGTGCGCGAGTTGCTAAATATTAGCTGTGTCTAAATTCAGGGGCTGCATCCTTCGAATTGACTTGAACGCTAGTGCATGGGAAAAAGAGCATGAACACGAGGTCAGAGGAAAAGGCAATGGCGGATAGTTATGAAAATTGCCTGTCGGACCTTTACCGCAACTACCAGCATCTTTATTGCATAGTGTGAAACACTGCTATTACATTTGGCAAGAGATTGGATATTTATCTGTTAATTTTATATTGCACGAGGTATTTATATGTATTTGTATTTTTTTTTTATACATTTGCAACAAAGTAAAAAAAATCCACTGTGGAATTTTTATAAAATAATTTTCTGTTTTCTTTACCATAGTAACACCACAAAGAAAGCTGCCCCCTTTTCCTGATTGTTTGTGCCTCCTCTTTAATACATGGTAAGTTTTTACCATCATACATTATTTATGATAGTTTTATGATTTAATCAAAGTGGGGAAAAAAGGTGCCAATAAAACCATCCTTAAAACTGCTTCTCTTTTTTTTCTTTCAGTGACTTGTATGTGGCAGTGCAAGCGTCGTTCCATCAGGGAGAGTAGTAGGTACAAATTATTGAAACACTGTAGATTACATCACCATTATGGACCCAGCCAGCGTTATCTTTGTATATATGTAAATTGTCCATGCACATTTAAGACTTGGTGTGGACTAAAAACACATGTTTACAGATGTCATTCTTCTCATTTTAAACAGACAGCTGTCAGTTCAGTCACTTTTAGGTGTGAGTTATGTGACTGCAGTGACCTTACCACAGAGAGAGATTATTTTGGACATATTGGATCACATTTACGAAATAGTGAGACAGTAACTTGTGTATTTTCAGGCTGCTCTTTCAAGACAAATATCTTTGATACATTTTATTCACACAAAAAGAGGAAGCATCATTCAGATTCACTTAAAGATTTCAAGGTAGGTTTAGTGGTGTGTTTTGACTCAGCACAACATTCTGATGACCCTGAAGGTGTAGGTGCTAGTTGCTCTGATTTTTTAGATCCTGAAGTTGGAACTGAGTTGGTGTCAGGAAGTAATCATTCCACTGAAAATTTGACAGATCTTGTTGAACAGAAAATAGCTGGGATATTGTTAAAATTGGAACATATATTTCAAATTCCAGCTACAGCAGTAGATGGCTTGGTGGAGGAGTTGAGTTTTTTGTTAAGTTCTGCTTGTACTTCAATCACAAAAGTGTGAGATTCGGTGGCCCGTTATATTTTAGATGGCAAGGAGTTTATTAAACTTCACCGAAACAATCTGCAAATTTCATTAAAATTTAATAAACAATCATCTTGTCTTTATTTTTAGTTGCCACAGACCTTAAACACTTCAAGCTGTAAACTAATGATAGTTATATAAGAGCAGATGCTGCTGGTGCAATAAGCTGTACGTTTTACGTCCAATGGATGCATGATCTGATTAGTCGACTAATCGCAAAAATAATCGGTGACTAGTCGACTATCAAAATAATCGTTTGTGGCAGCCCTAGTTGCATGTAATTTATGTTTTGTAGTCCAAAACTAAAAGTACTATCTGTTGTTGGTTCCTGTATCACTGAAAATAGTAATGTGAAAGAGTAAGTACCATTTAATTTAGTAGGTTTTATGTATCAGGACATAAGAATCATCCGGATCCTACCTCGTCATAAAATGTTGTAAATACAGCCTCAGATGGCATTCTGTTAACACTTAAACCAAAACCTCTACTGTTATACAGGTACTCTGGTCTGCTTTTTTACAGGTCTACATTGAATAGAATAGAATAGAATTCAACTTTATTGTCATTGCACATGCACAGGTACAGGGCAACGAAATGCAGTTTGCATCCATCCAGAAAGTGCTTTAGCCGTGATATAGATATATTACAATATATGTTAGCAATAATATAGATGTGTAAGTATATTACAGAAATGGGTCTATTGTGGTATGTTATAATGTACACAGTGTGAAGTATGTTATGAATATTCTATAACTATAAGTATGTACAGGCTGTAGTGAGTACAGGCTATGAACAGGATATAAATATGAAATAAAAACTATACAGAAATATGAGATATACAGTTATACAGAAATGTGAACTATGCAAGTTATAAACAGTTGTAGGATTAAAAATTATCGTATGTACAGAATGATATTTACACAGAAATATACAGTAGTGGTAAAGTGCTAGTGGTTGTGGGTGTGTGTGTGTTCAGTCCATGAGTTTAATGTGGGTCAGATGTCAGGAGGCAGAGTTCAGGAGTCCGACAGCTGTGGGGAAGAAGCTGTTCCGGTACATGGTGGTCTTAGTCCGGAGGCTCCTGTAGCGCCTCCCAGAGGGCAGGAGGGTGAAGAGTCCATGTGATGGGTGACTGGGGTCTCTGATGATTTTCCCAGCCCTTTTCAGACACCGCTTCCTGTAGATGTCCTTTATGGCAGGAAGTGGTGCTCCGGCGATGCGTTGGGCAGTCTTCACGACCCTCTGCAACGCCTTCCGGTCCGAGGCAGAGCAGTTCCCGTACCAGACTGTTATACAGTTGGTCAGGATGCTCTCGATGGTGCAGCGATAGAAGTTCACCAGAATGTCTGAGGACAGGTGGTTCTTCCTCAGAGTCCTCAAGAAGAAGAGGCGCTGGTGAGCCTTCTTGACCAGCTTGGAGCAGTTGGTCGTCCAGATGAGATCCTCGGAGATGTGGACTCCCAGGAACTTGAAGCTGCTCACACGCTCCACAGCTGTCCCCTTAATGTGGATGGGTGGATGTGGGTCAGCATTCCTCCTGTAGTCCACGATGAGCTCCTTAGTCTTCTCAGTGTTAAGCAGCAGGTTGTTTGTGTCGCACCACTCAGCCAGACGATCCACCTCCTCCCTGTAGGCGGTCTCATCGTTGTCGCTGATGAGGCCAATCACCGTGGTGTCATCTGCAAACTTAATGATGGTGTTGGAACCATCAGCAGGTCTGCAGTCATGGGTGAAGAGGGAGTAGAGGAAAGGGCTCATCACACAGCCTTGTGGTACACCGGTGTTCATTGTGATTGTTGATGAGCAGCGGTTATCCAGTCGGACATGTTGAGGGCGGTTGGTCAGGAAGTCCAGTAACCATTTGCAGATGAGGAAACTGATGCCCAGGTCTGTCAGTTTCCTGATGAGTTGTGAGGGGTGGATTGTATTGAATGCTGAACTGAAGTCTATAAACAGCATTCTGGCGTAGGTGTTGTTGTTGTCCAGGTGTGAGAGGACAGAGTGCAGTGCAATGGAGACTGCATCCTCTGTGCTCCTGTTCTGGCAGTATGCAAATTGGTGGGGGTCCAGGGTGGGGGGGGAGACAGGATTTGAAGTGTGCTAAGACCAGCTGCTCTAAGCACTTAGTGATGATGGGGGTGAGTGCTACTGGGCGGTAGTCATTGAGGCTAGATGGGTTGGAGTTTTTGGGTATCGGGACGATGGAGGTGGATTTGAAGCAGGCCAGTACCACAGCGTGGGCCAAGGACAAATTGAATATGTCTGTGAGCACTCCTGCAAGCTCCCCAGAACACGCTCTGAGAACACGCCCGGGGATACCATCAGGACCTGCAGCCTTGTGGACATTGATCCTGCTCAGCAAATGCACAAAGAGACATTTGTGCATTTGTTTTTTAAGCCTGTTTTAGAAGACGCAACGTAGCGGCATATCAGAGTAATATTCCTGCAATGGTGTGTCTTCTAAATGTGCCACTATGCCTTGGCGAAACGCGATATTGCTGCATTCTGTGCCTGCAAGCTTCATAGTAATATTACCGCAATTTTGCTTCAATGCTGGACTTGTGAATGAAGTCTTTGCGCTAGAGAGGGAGGTCTCCTGATGACATATGGAATGTGTGCTGGCCTCGGCTGACCAGGACATTCTCAGCTTTACCCACAAACGTTTATCAACCCGTGATTTTTTTTATTTTTATTTTATTTGTTTTTTACACAGAACGGATCAGTCTAATTGAGTGCTATGACTTTTCCTGGGTTCAGTGAATGCAACAGAGGCATGACTGTATGACCGATCAGACAGGCGTTGTGCTAAAACGGAGAATCCTCCACACTTTATTGTCAGACAGCTGGAGTTTAATCTAAGCTACCAATATTTACAGTGGTCCCGAAAGAAAAGAGGGACTATTCTCCATCGTGTTTTAAAGCAGGTGCTGCGTCCGTCTGCCTCTTGCCTTCCTAACTGCAGCTCCTCGCCACAGACAGCTCATTGCACATTTTCTCCAGCTCGTAACTAACGGGTTAAATTGAGCAGCAGCATAAATCTTGAAAATACACTCGATGGTGAAACATATGCACAGCAGTATCGCAAACATGTGGATCGCTTTCCTCTGAGGGTTTCTTAATATCTGTATTTATTGAAGTTTTTAAACCTAAAGTGATTTTAATTTAGTGTGTCATATTAGAAATGATTATAGGTTATTGCTTGAATGTTTATAGACCTGTTTACCGGTCTCTTCCGTCTGACGCTGTATGCGCAACCCTGCACGTCACAGCCCGCCCCTAGACCCCTCTTTATCCCGTCATGGCTTAATCTTTTGTGAAAAGCATCTGATGGCAGCCACAGCTAAGATCTTATAATTGACCAAAAGCTTCTCAGAAGCCGTCGTTGATGACAGCACTGATGTCTGCATGGTCTTCTAAAAGCAGCTTTAGTCAGCTTGGATGTGAAGTGAGTGAAATATATAGTTGAGTTTTTAATCAATGTATTTGTTCTCTATTGCAGATTGACAAGGAGTTTCTGCGAATCACCACAAAGCCTCTGCTATCCACTTTCTTTGCCGAGCTTGACCAATACGCGCCACACTTAATGGAAATCTTTCTGAGCAAAGGAGGGAGACCTGGAAAGAAAATAAGAGGTCTCATGCTTGCCATCTCCAAGGTTTGTATTAGGATTGAGTAGACTTTGTCATAGGCAGCAAAAATAACTTTTATTTGGAGATGAAGTTGTCAGTTTTGTTTCGGCTTAACAAATGGTACATGCCAGGTTCTAACCTAAAGAATAATTATGCAAGTTAACTGATTACCCTAGCTTTAAGAAAAACAGCCTGGTTTTGGCTCATATTATCTCCTCCTCCTCTCCAGCATGACAACATCCATACCAGACGAGCATGCATCTTGAAGTCCTTATGCATCTACCTAAACGAAGACTATGAGAAGTTAATAAAGGAGTACTTGGTGAGTCACTGTGACAGCATGTTGACTGTAACATTCTCATACAAATTGTGACGTTGCCTCAAATGCAGCTGTACTAACACTTCTATACCTGTTTTATTCTAGCAGCTGAATTAGCCTTTTCTTGAGTCCTGTCCCCCTAAGTTACTCTTGCTACGTCAGACAAACAAATGGTTTCCTCTGCGCACCAAAGGGTACCCAAATGTGCGAGCAGACATGCTTCATAATGTTCGGTACATTTACCTGGGAGTGGGGCCATCCACACTGTTTAATCCATTCACGTTGTTTTTGACTTTGTGAATGGAAAGAACACAACTCCTCCAGACACAATCTTTCGGGGTATCGGTGGGCACACCGCTTCACCATCTTGCTTGAGGTTAATGTTTGTCAGACACAGTAACGGTTGCTATAATGTGTAATTGGACAATGGCCCTTTTGGGGGAGGGCCCAGTGAGAGGTCAATTATGCCACCTCTTTTGACATGAGAGGTGTATTTTATAATTTATGTATTGGAGTAATTACTAACAACTACTTTAGTGGTGTGTAATTTTCTGTTTATTACTTTGACTACTTGGATTTTATGAACAGCATAGAAACAGTTGTTTAAACAATCTCTTAAATTTTACTTTGTTGTCTTATATTTTTTCACGTAGGATACGGACAGCGAGGCAAAAAGCTGCATGGAGCAAACTGTGATGGGGGTGTACGTCATCCAGAAGGAGGGGTGCTGAACCTGAAGATGACCCAGAGGACATTGGTGTCGTGATTGAGGGTGTGGAGGCTCTCACTGATTTGGGTAACATTGCACAAGCATGTGCTCTGTTGTTTGGACTCATATACTGTTTGAACCTGAGCTACCCACCAGAACTTAAATGCACCTTTGAAGTCCTCCAGAAGATACTTTTAAATCTTGATGGACAAAAGCTCTCTTCAAAGGCACAGTTTCTGAAAAACAAGCTTATGGGGTGAGAGCACTTGAAAATGACTGATAGGTCTTGAATGGTTCATTGGTGCAATGGTGATTTCCAATATATAATGTTAACATTTGAGTTTATATTTTTTTTCTTTCATTTAAAAAATATATTTTTTTTAAGTTTTTGGATTCTCTCTGTTGGGCAATTCACCTTTTTATACAGCACTGCAGATGATTTTTGTTTGTCTTTATATAGATGGCTCAAAATGGATCACAAGTACTGTTCTGTTAATTATTTTTCATTTAATTTCAAGTTTGTAGTATAGGTACTAATTCACACATACCATAATGCTGTCATGTGTTGAATGAAGATATCATTGGAGTGCTTTAGTGCCCCCCTCTTTTTTTTCCCCCTTTGTAGAACAAAGTCAACATTTTACAGAAACTGCATTGAGGGGTTTTCCCCAAGAAATGTTCATTGTTGTTTTTAGCTGCACTGTTACTATGTTTATGTGTCAAGGGCCTGTAAAGTTTAAGACCACTGCCACCTGTTAAGTTCACTGTATTATTTTAATGTGTCAATTTTGCTTGCTAGTATGTTTTAAAACACAGCAAAACTATATTGCTAGCTGTGGAGAACTGCAACCAAAATTAAAAAATAAATACAGAAATATAAAAATTGGTCAAACTAATAATTATTACAATGAGATACACCAAACAAATGTAGTTTTTCATTTCAAGTAATTAATTGTATTTGAAAAAAATTGTCATGTCATCTAATTTGATGTTAAACCTTCTGTTTCTATTTTAGTTTTACTTCCTAAATTTTTTCCAAATTCACACAATAGTAATTCTATTTTGTCAAATGTTTTAACTTGCCAAGTGGGAGTGTATTTTTATCTTTTAGTTTAATTTTTTAAAATACAGTTAATATATTGAGCAAATTTTGCATCTGTTTTTAGTTGTGGAAGCTTTGGTTCCAACATATTACCTATATAAGTATTCTAACATTTTACCTTTTGAAGTGGCATAATGCTTGCAGGTGTACAAAATGGTAAGCTTTTATATTGTCCACTAAATGCAGTTAATAAAGTTAATGTTATCATAATCTGATTGTGACTTTTTTGTAAAGTAGTGGGTTTCTAAATGTAACAAATGAAAACAAATCTAATTGAAATAATTTGATTGAAATGAGTGAAATCATCAGCCCCATATTGGTTTATTAAGCAAGACTTGCAGTAATTGCCTTGATTAACAAAGTAGTTGTTCAAACAACAAGATTTAATTGTGTTTTCCAAAAGTTTTTAACCTGTGTAGAATGAATTAAAACACATTTCACTCTATATACTTAAATAAATCACTTCAAACCAATGCAAGTATACCATGTTGATCCAACGTAATCGGATTACATTAAACCACCAAATGCCAAATGTGTTGGTTTGACATGATCGAAAATGGTTTATTGTACTTGGTTGAATTGTGTGCAAATTGGGTGCCATGATTAAATTGTGTTCATCCAACATCAGATTTTTTTGAGTGTGTGGACATAAAAAAAACCCCACAATAGTGACAGTGTCTTAAAAGCATCCATCAGAGTGTGAATGCGAGTGAATGTTAGATAGAAGCAATAAAAAACTTAGATAAAGTGCTTGTGTGAATGGGTACGATTGGGTGAATGCACAAGTTGTATAAAGTGCTTTGAGTGCTCAATGACAGTAGAAAAGTGCTATATAAGAACCAGTCCATTTACCATTTACCATCTGAGCCTTCGTAGAAAGTAAAGCTGGCTCAGACCCTTTTTGTAGGCAGCGTCCATGTTGGCAGACCACTCCAGCTTGTGATCCAGATGAACTCCCAGATACTTAAAGGATGTGACTATTTCAACATCATTCCCACCAGTGCAGACAGAGGAGGGATCTGTTTCTGCCAAAGTCCACCACCAGCACCTTTGTTTTGGCCACATTCAGTTTCAGGTGATTCTCCTCACACCACCTCACGAACCGACCAATCAGTCCTCTGTACTCCTCTTCCCTTCCCATTCCCTCTTTAATCCAGGATCTCAACCAGTTTGTTATGTTCTCTCTTATAACTTAACTGGTAAAGTAACAACACCTGTTTAATTGTTAGTAACTTACTTTATTAACCATGTTGTGGAAAGGCACAGGCATATCAATGCGCACCTACAACACTTGGTTTTCTCTACTTTACCACAAAATATAAACTGATTTTATTAAATACATAACAGTTCCTCCCATCCAGCTTTGATGAAAACATTAAGTATCAAACAATCGAGATATTTTCAGGTAAATGCCGTAACCCAATAACTGTACTTAAACTGAAATATGACACCTACTCAGTGATTTACAACATAGAGGTAGGTTGTTTCCTCTTAAACATTTTAACTGCTTTCCTTACAAAATGAACTGGAAACCTATGAGTTCAGTCTCTGAGGTGCTCTGCAATTTCTCTCAGGGTAACGTCTGCCTGTTTGGTCAGAATCCGTAGTGCTCTGTGTCTACGCCAGACTAATTTGGTTCCAACATTTATGGTGTATATCAGCGGTCCGGTCCATGAACGAATCGTGCCAGACTGCCATTTCTGACTTGGGTCTCTGTAGTGAGAACTTTTTATCCAACATTGAAGAATCTGGTTTTGTTTCTTGTTGCGTCCACCATGGAAGACTGTTTATCTTGGACATCCTTGCAAATGTCTGGTTTCAGCAAATCTAGACGTGATCTCAGATCCCGTCCCATGAAGAGCACTGCAGGTGTGTGTCCAGTTGTTGCATGAGTGGTGTTCCTGTAAGCCAGTAAGAAATTGTCAATTTTCTGTTGTAGCGCCTTCCCCTCTGTGCGACTGGCTGGTTCAGCTTTGTTGCAGGATGATGGTGAGCTGAAGTGATACGTCGTATGCCGTTACTCCCAAGGAAACACTGGAACTCCTCTCCAGTAAACTGACGACTATTGTCACTTACGAGCTGTTGTGGCGGACCTGTGCGTGCAAACGGTGACCAAAGACCATTGATCGTGCTGGCAGCTGTTGCTTGCTTTACGGGGAAGATTTCTGGCCACTTTGAGTGGGCATCAACCACAACCAGGAACATTTGGTCCATAAATGGGCCAGCATAGTCTATATGAATGCGTTGCCATGGAGTGGATGGCCACTCCCACGCGTGTACAGGTGCTGTTTGAGGCTGACGCAGCGTCTGCTGACAACCAGTGCAGGATTTAGCCATATTCTCTATTTCACAATCAGTGCCTGGCCAGCAAACATAGCTTCTAGCAAGACTTTTCATCTTAACAACACCCAAATATCCATCGTGCAGTGAGTCCAGTAGCTTTGTACGTAGTTTGGGTGGCAGGATAACACGAGTTCCCCACATGACACATCCTTGGCAAACGGATAGTTGGTCTTTGTGGGTGGAGTACGCAGAGAACTGAGTGTCACTACAGGACGGCCAACCATTCACAGTAAGATCGGATACTTTGGACAAGTCTCCACTCGGTTCTCTTTTCACCTGAGCACTTGTGACAGGTAGGGGTTCCATTTGTGTAACATGAAACACAGTTGCTGGATCAGTCATTTCTTCAGTGGGTTACATGTGTGGAAGACGTGAAAGTCCATCTGCATTTCCATGTAGCTTTGTCCCTTTGAACTCAATGGTGTAGGTGTGTGCACCCAGGAACAAAGCCCATCGCTGCAAGCGTACACAAGCCATGGTTGGAATACCTTTCTGAGGGTTAAAGATGGACACCAGCGGTCGGTGGTCTGTGATCAGGGTGAAGTGTCGTCCATATAAATACTGATTAAACTTCTTCACTCCCCACACTAGACTGAGTGTTTCTCTGTCTATCTGTGTATAGTTGCGCTCGGCTGCATTTAGGGACCTTGAGGCAAAGGCAACTAGTCGTTCTGATCTATCAGGCATTTTGTGAGATAGCACGGCACCAATGCCATATGGTGAGGCATCACAGGCGAGGCGAAGTGGTAGATTGGGGTCAAAGTGTGTCAGAAACTCCTCTGATGTAATGAGCTGCTTAGCGCCATTAAATGCCTCTTCACAGTTTTTTGTCCATTTCCATTTGACATTTTGTTGCAGCAGAGAGTTCAGCAGGTGCAGGACTGTTGAAAGGTTTGGTAGAAACTTGTGGTAATAATTAATTAAGCCCAAGAATGAGCGTAGCTGACTCACATTTTTAGGTTCTGGTGCCTTCAGGACTGCTTCAACTTTGTCCTCGGTTTTGTGGAGCCCATGTCTGTCGATCTTGTGTCCACAATACTCAATGGCATCCTTGAAGAACTCACATTTGTTTTTGTTTGCTCTCAATCCATATTTTTCTAGCCTGGCCAGGACTGCTGTTAGGTTAGCCAGATGAGTCTCCTCATCAACAGTGACAATTATGTCATCCAGAAAACACTGTGTTCCTGGAATGCCTTGTAGGACCTGATCCATGGCACGTTGCCATACTGCTGGGACACTGGCGATACCAAAAACCAGTCTGTTGTACTGATATAGGCCTTCGTGAGTGTTTATCACCAGATATTTCCTGGATGTCTCTTCTACTTCCAACTGGAGATAAGCCTGGGCAAGGTCAATTTTTGAAAAGTGTTTGCCACCTGCGACTGCTGTGAATATGTCTTCTTGGAAGTGGGTACTGATCTATGCGGAGAACTGGGTTCACTGAAACCTTAAAATCACCACAGATCTGCACACTGTCACTTGCCGTCTTGCTTACTGATACTATTGGTGTAGCCCAATCTGACCATTCCACCTTGGTGAGTATTCCTTCCTCTTCCAAGCGTTGGAGCTCTGCTTCGACTTTGGGGCATAAAGCATAAGGTACAGGTTCCTTGTGAAATCTTGGTTTTGCATTGTCCTCCAGTATGATCTGTGCTCTAATATTTTTCAGGGTGCTGATTCCATCTTTAAACACCTGGGCATGGTTATTAAGTATCTGTTTCAGTCTTTCATCCACAGAATGTCAGTGAGAGGGCAGACCCAGTGTCCAGTTCCATCTGTAACTCAACCCCTTGTATTTTTGGTGTGAGCCATATTGCATCATTATCTTTCTCTTGCATTGTGTACAGCTCCAGGCATGCCAAATCCTCCTAAACTTTAATTATCAAGTTAGAGTCAAAAATGCATCAAAATGACTCAAGCTGGGGTCAACAGGTTTCCCCTCGTGCTCACCCTACCTTTCTGCTCATCAGGTGCGGCGAACAGGTGAGTGCAACCACATTTATCACCTAACATGCCCACGAGTCACGCCCCACACCTGTGCACCAATACAAGGTGTGCATTTAAACCAACCCTCTTAATCCAGAACAAAAAGGAACAACTCATATGGCTCCTACACTTGTGCTCAAGAACTCAGTCCTATATTTTAGGTTATTCTGAATAAATCGTTCATGCCCTCTCTTTGGAAAGAAGCTGTCGTGGTTCCTGGTCCTAAATCTAGTCGTCCAGAAGTTCTAAACGACTTCAGGCCTGCTGCCCTCACCTCAGTCTTTGAAAACATCATCAGAAATGTGATTATGGAAGACACTGAACTTCAGCTTGATTCAATGCAGATTGCACATAAGCCCAATAGAGGAGTGGAGGACGCGCTTTTGATTCTACTTAACCTGATTGTCAAACATGTAGAGAGTAAAGGACTTCAGTTCATCGATTTCTCTGCTGCTTTCAATAACACAGCTCCAGATATGAATCAAAAGACTTTTAGAACAGTTTGAAATCCGGACAAACCTGAGCAAGTGCAGTCATATAAATATCTTGATGACAAATGCTATTATTTTTCTGTAAAGCAAATTTACCTAAAAGTAAAGTAACCTTGATATGTCAGGATGTAGATGTCCCACCCACAAATGTCATCCAGCCCTGAAACATCGGTACTGTTCAAGGCAGCATTGCTGTCCACACGTCCATCAGAGTGTTAGAGGTGGCTGTCACGGATGTTGCAGTCTGCTCTCTGTTTCCATGAAACAACCACACTTGAAATGATCATTAAATCTACCTGTACTAAAGGAAGCTGAGAACATGGCAGATGTGGGACTGACTGTGATCAGACTGTGACGGTTGTTCTTGAGCAGATCTACAGGTCAGCTGTTCCACATCATGTTTCTAGGATGGAGCCGTTTGGAATAATGCCGCCCTCTGCTGGACAGATGTCATGTTGTCCCTGAGTCCTTCTGATCCTTAGCACTTTCTATCAGGAGACAACGCACCCAGGTCCCATTTGTTCACTTGATGTTCTGAAGCCCAGTACGGACCTTAGGACGGGCTCCATTTGGACATGACCAGTTTCTTCAATTACACGACGGTGTGATTTTTATTTTGTGCTTTTAGTGCAGAGAGAGTCTCTGTGGAGGTTGGATGTTCTCCCTGTGTTTGTGTGGGTCCTCTCAGGGGACTCTGGCTTCCTCCCACAGTTCACAGACATTCAGGTAGTGGGGTTAGGTTAACTGGTGAATAAGTGTGAGCGTGAACGGTCGTCTGTCTCCTCACCCTGTGTTAGCTGGGATCCACTCCAGCTCGTACATGCCCGTCAGGCACCATCCTCATACCTGTTCTGGTAAATCCAGTCCTGGAAGACACAGCTCACCTGGAATCTGTGTTCATGTTATAAAATGTTACATTTCATTAGAAGTTGGTTGTATTCCAGTTTTATGTTGCGGTTTTCACTTTTGAAAGGGAAGGTTAGTCCAGCTCAGTCAGAGGCTGAATGCTCTCTTTCAGTACGTTGTTGTATTAAACGATGACTCAGCAGACGACACATTGTAGCCATGTTAAAAATCATGCAACAGACCCTTGGTCACGATGTCATTGTGGGGATGTCTAAAGGCTGGGTTCCTTCTAATAACCGTAACAAGTGTTTATGGCGCTCCTTGTGATGCTGGGTAAAAGTTCAGCCTCTGAAGACCTCGACGTGTTTGAAGTTATCGACAGGGTGCAAGGTCCACTTCAAAGGTGTTCTATGTTATATGTTGGTCAGGTTAATCAAAATGGAAACTGTTGAACGTTTCAGAAGTTTACTTATTACCCAACATGGTCCAGCACTAAACACTGCAAAGCCTTTAGTTTTTGGAGACAGGATGCTGCCATCAAATTCAAAATGGGCTAATATTTTTCTTTAAATGTTTCATTTTCTCACTTTATTTAAAATACTGGTTTATAGGGTTTGCAAATGATTGCATTCTGTTCTTCATCATATTTAACACAGCGGATCAAATGTAGGGAAGTGGGTGTTATTTGTGGGACAAATTTAGGAAATGTAAAACTTTTGACGTTAATGTTGTTTATTTGCAGGGTTTAAAAATAAATGTGTTTACTGTTTGAAACTCATACTTGGCCTTCTACTCTTCATGGCTACTTAACCAAGCTAACAGGGTGGACAGTCTGAGGAGCTGGGAAAGAAAAGCGTCTGAACTGCTTTAAGTTTCTTGAAGACATTTTATCCAAGAAGTTTCTTCAGTTCTGAGAGCGACTGGTGGAGAATCCCAGGTTTAGGTCCCGTGTGAGTGTCCCCCTAAGAGGGTCATGGACTCCCTATTGATCCTCTGCCTAATCACACGAGCCAAGGTGTGAAAACGGGTGTAGGTCACAATCAGCCAAGGTTTCAGGTGAACCCACTGTGAAACCTAGCCCCGCCCTATCATGTGACTTACTCAGGTCAGAAGGCCCAGGATGTGAGTGGGCGACAGTGGAAAGTTCAATTACAGTTAAATGATATCCTGCTGTTACCTTTCTGTTTTTATTTCTATGAACATTTTACCTCAGTGAACTTTAATGCATTAGAAAGCATGTATTCAATATCAGGTATGGGTGCTGCATTGAAGAACCTTTTAAATGCAGCAGAGACCAGTCTAATATGTTTGCAATAATGGGAAATGTCCAAACGCTTCTTTGGTTTCTAAAAGTAAACTTGAGGCACCTTTAGTTTTAAAAACAATCAGAATTCTTACAATTTCAGTGAAATGAAATAAAAACGTGATCTCCCAGTTGTTTCTATGAAGTGGATCATACACTATAATTGGATTTACGATGTTACGCCTGCAGTATATCATTTTAAAAACTCACATGTACAACACTCCTGTAACTTTGAACACAGGCACAGACAGAAAACTCTTGTGTGTTGGCACTGCAGTACTTTAAAAAGCCACCGAGTGCACTAGACCACAGACTTCAAATGTTTAGGTCACTGCAGTAGGAACGTAAGGGGGATGAACCATGACAGTTTAAAACTTGGACGTTTGCATTTCACCATGACACTCTTGGCCTTTTATGCAATGAAAATAAAGATAATGTCTCCTCCATATCTCGTCTCGTCAAAAGCTGCAGACCACTCCAGCGTTTCACTCCTCCCACAAACTGAAACAAGTGCAGGAAACACAGTCGTGTTTGATTTTCTTCAACTGAGTATAACTAAGCTACAGAAAAATCACCCCATCCAAAGTTGTTGGTCAAACCCATTTTGAGACAACCATGTTTAATGAAAAGGAAACAGGAGGAAATAACTGACTGGTTTGTCCCATAAGTCTGTTTTGTCTCATATATTCTCAATAAGCACTTCTGAAAGCTGTTAATTAAAGTTTTTTTTATATGAGGTTCATACATGAATTAGTACTTCACACATCGGGAGTCCACTAGGATTATAGTGCCACCCACCCTGAAGTTAAGACTAAAACACACTAAAAATGTAGAAAGCCATTTTTAGTGTGAACTGTAATCCAGTTCAGGGTTACGGGGGTTGCCGGAGTCTATCCCAGCTGCCAGAGTCAGAGGTCACCTGTCACACCTATAGGTAATTCAGAATGAATGAACCCAATCCCACTAAAATGATGTCTTTGGATTGCAGGCGGCTGCCCGAGTACACAAAGAAGCCATGCAAACCATAGAGGAAGGCCCCAGCCAGATCATGGATTTAAACCCAGCACCTTGTTGTGAGGAAACAGTGCTAGCCATGCTTATTTAGAAATATCTTGTGCAAATGGGTGACTTACAGCATCCATTTGCACAAATCTGCCATCAGATGTAGCGCGTGGATTCATCAGTACTCACGCCATGTAAACAAATAAAGGTCTGGCTGGATTTGAAAATTTGAACCAACTTCAACCATCACAGAGGTTCGAGTTCTGACTTTTCAGTCAAGTGCAAGTGAGAGGTGGAGTACACCCTGCAAAGGTCACCAACCTGTCACACCTGTGGGTAACTCAGAATTACTTAACCCAATCCCACTAAAATGATGTCTTTGGACTGCAGGCAGCTGCCCAAATACTCAAAGAACCCATGCAAACCATAAAGGAAGGCCCAGCCAGGTCGTGGATGTAAACCCAGCACCTTGTTGTGAGGAAACAGTGCTAGACATACTTAATTAGAAATATAAGATCTGCCATCAGATGTACCGCGTGGATTCATCAGTACTCAGGCCATGTAAACAAATAAAGGTCTGGCTGGATTTGAAAATTTGAACCAACTTCAACCATCACAGAGGTTGGAGTTCTGACTTTTCAGTCATTTGCACCCATGAGAATTTCAGTGCATATAAGCAAATAATTTTGAATATTCAGTAGACCTCAATTATTGATTTCAGTACAGTCATGTGTTACAGTTCTGTGTTATTAAAAATGTAATGTACTTACAGTGACTTGTTACTTTGGAATGCATTACACTGATTGTAACTAAGCTATAATAAATCACCCCATCCAAAGTTGTTATGAAGGAGGAAACTACCCATGGAGGTCAAACCCATTTTGAGACAACCATGTTTAATGAAAAGCTGCAACAGGAGGAAATAACTGACTGGTTTGTCCCATAAGTCTGTCTGGTCCCTTATATGCTGAATATGTACTTCTGAAAGCTGTTAATTTAAGCTTGTTTTATATGAGGTTCATATATGAATTAGCACTTCACACAATAGTAGTGGGGTTATAGTGCCACCTAGTGAGGATCTAAAGTTAAGGCTAAAACACACTGACATTTAGAAGCCCATCCATCCTCTTCTGCTCAACCTATCCAGTTCAGGGTCACAGGGGTTGCTGGAGCCTATCCCAGCTGCCAGAGTGAGAGGTGGGGTACACCCTGCAAAGGTCACCAACCTGTCACACCTGTGGGTAACTCAAAATTAATTAACCCTACCCCACTAACTGCAGGAGGCTGCCCAAATACTCAAAGAACCCATGCAAACCATAAAGGAAGGCCCAGCCAGGTCATGGATGTAAACCCAGCACCTTGTTGTGAGGAAACAGTGTTAGACATACTTAGAAATATAAGATCCGCCATCAGATGTGGCGCGTGGATTCATCAGTACTCGGGCCATGTAATCAAATAAAGGTCCGTCTGGCTTTGAAAATTTGAACCAACTCCAACCACCAAAGATTGGAGTTCTGACTTTTCAGTCATTTGCACCCATGAGAATGTCAGTGCATATTAGTAAATAAGTTTGAATATTCAGTAGACCTCAAGTATTAAAAAAAAATAATCTAAAACACTGCATGTAGCCAGCTCACCTAACTAGCCCATTGGCATTCCTCCAATTTTGTGTAAAACTGAACAAAAGTGGAATGAAAGCCAAAGCTTCACATTACGCCACCTGTAGTCATACATCACTGCATGATTAAGAGGAAAGTCACAGCACTCTGTTCAAAGAGAATAAGACAAAGACTAGGGGAAACACTCAGACTGTGCCAAATCCAGTCTTTATTCAGGAATCCAAAAATACCAACAAGGTTATGAACCGGTCCATGACAGTCCAGTGGTAAAGAGAATGAACATGCTTTGAAATACAAGGCTGAAATGGATGGTCTGCATTAAAGGTACATACAAAGCACAAGCACATCTTGAGTTTTCACAAAAGCTATGCACATCCTGTACTCCGTATCGACTAGGTTTGGTGGCTGTGAGCTCCTTTCAAAGCTGTGAAGATTAAAAACAGAAAGGCCAAATACACGTATACATCCAAGACAAGCCGGCTGGAGCCGCCCCCCACCCCCAAAAACCTGCAGGAAAGGGGAGGGGCCCAATATTAAAAAAACAAAACAAAAAACCCAAAAACAAACCCAGAGTAGTAAATGCACACTACCATAAAATAATGTAAGATTACTAATCTAAGACATTTAACCACTTGATGCAGACTTCATCCTGAGATGGCACAACTTGCTGAACGCTTCAGGTTATACAGTCTTCTGCTGGCCCTTCTTCCCGATCAGAGACTTGTGGATGTGCGGGATCACGCCTGAAAAAATAAATGTTATAACAGTTTATAGACTTGAACGATTAAGTTTTCATTTCAGTAACCACTTTCAGCTGCTCCCTTGTAACAAAGAGTTGCCACAACAGTGTTGATGTTACAGTTTTACACCAGATGCAACACAAAAGGGATTTGTGCCTCAACAAAATGTGTAAACCACTACAGTATAGGAGTATAAGACCATCACACAGTTCTCTGTAATGTTCGTACCTCCGCCTGCAATAGTGGCCTTGATAAGTGAATCCAGCTCTTCATCTCCTCTAATAGCCAGCTGCAAGTGGCGTGGGGTTATACGCTTTACTTTAAGGTCCTTTGATGCATTTCCTGCCAACTCTAGAACCTGAAAGAGAGACAGCCTTTACAAAAAGATCAACACCTCAAGCAACGAAGTGCAAGATAAACGGAGCTTAGGGTCACCTCAGCAGTGAGGTATTCGAGAATAGCCGCGCTGTACACCGCCGCGGTGGCTCCTACTCTGCCGTGGCTCGTTGTTCTGGACTTGAGGTGTCTGTGGATACGGCCTACCGGGAACTGCGGGGATAATGACACGAGTGAACAGAAGGAAAGCCGTGCTGGCCGCCCGATGAGAGCCCGCCACCGACAAAGAACCACTGACTTTTGGCTAATAGCGCATGCTTGCGCAACCGAGAAAATGAATGAAATGTGGGGACAAACCTGCAGTCCTGCTCTCTGAGAGCGCGAAATCGCTTTGGTCTTGGTCTTTCCAGAGTCTTTACCAGCTTTACCACCAGCCTGTAAAACACCAGTACTGTTAGTGTGCCTCCGCCGAAACGCGCCTTATTGTAGCTCAACATTAACTTAAGGTCCGCTTAATATTCGCTAGCCATGCTAGCGCTTCCCCAGTGAAGCCAGTGGGTATTTAGCATGCTAATCCACTACACCAGCCAATGCTAGCGGCCAACTGTTAACTAATAAAGAAAATGCAACGCTACCAAATTAAGATTTGTTTCAAACAAACTACCTAAACAGAGTGTGTCGTTATAATATTTCGTTAATACGACATGTAATACGTACCATATTTAAAAACTTACAAAGAAACTCTGACTCCGCAGCCAAAATAATATCCTCCGTCTACACTGAATATCGACTGTTGTTTGAACTAGACCCCCTCCCCCCCACAGCGGGTCTTTATATACAGCCATGGCTACCCGGATGACGGCAGTCACGTGATTACCGCTGCAGCTCTTCAGCCAATAAATGAGCTCTCTGTGCGGTTCCGTTCTAAGAGCTTATGGGTAATGTAGTTTATGTGGCGTATCCCTTTCCCATTTTATATC
The DNA here is from genome assembly GCF_036321145.2 of Pelmatolapia mariae. Lineage (NCBI taxonomy): Eukaryota > Metazoa > Chordata > Actinopteri > Cichliformes > Cichlidae > Pelmatolapia > Pelmatolapia mariae. The sequence continues at coordinate 94,651,067 of NC_086229.1, read as the reverse complement.
GAAATGAGTTAGCATTAGTTTTTCTTTCACATGTCATCAACTTTTAATTTACTATAGATAAAAGTCCCCACATACATTCATCTTCTTATCTTATCTTCTTATCTGCTTATCCAGTTTAGGGTTTAGCAGGCAGAAAGCTATCAAAGCTGATGGTAAAATTAAACTGCCCCATTTGGTCAAACCTCGCCTCTGTCAGTGCACCCCAGGGCAGCCGTGGCTACAATGTAGCTTGCCATCACCTGTTGTGAATGGGTGGATGACTGAATGTAGTGTAAAGCGCTTTGGGGTCCATAGGGACTAAGTAAAGCGCTATACAAATACAGGCCATTTACCATTTAGTTTAGTATATGAAGCACAGCAGAGTGCTCACCCCCGCCTCCCCCACATACCAATTTTCAGGGTCTTGCACGTTACCTCTTTTCTAAAAACACATATGTACTCGAGCAGAGGTCAGTGCAATAGCCTGGAAATTTAATTGCTCTGAGTATCATTTAACTCTAAGGTTGGGAAATTGCTGCTATTCTTGTATAACTGGAAGAACTTTGCTGTAGCAGCACGATCAAATGTTTAAAATAATGGGATTCCCTGTGCTGACTGGGACAACTGGCCACACCATCAACAGGATAAGGCAACAAGCCACAAGCAGACAAAGAAGGCAAACTGAAGAAAAAGTTGGTGCTCTGTGTTTGAAGTAATTTAATTACAGCCTGCATCCATCCATCCATCCTAAATGAATGTTGAATGAATCTCTGTGTGTTACATAGATGTCACAAGCTACCTGTAAAAATTCCCGGGCAGAAAGAGAGAGAGACAGAGCAACGGCCACTCATAAAGATCAGCCAGAAATCTATCACTTCCTACAGCTGTGGCTCAGATATGCAAGATTTTAGCCAAAGACTGGGTGTAGACTCTGTTCCACTCAGCCTTGATAAGGAAATAGCTCGAGCATCATAATGATCTTTTACACCACTTGTTCCAACCACCCCAAATGATACAGGAAGAGGGGAAAAGTCGTCGACCAGAAGGCCGTTCAACTTGAGCAAAAGCCTTCTCAGCACAAAGAGAGATACAACTGAATCCTCCCTGCTGTGAGCAGGGATATAGATGATATCAAAAAGTCTCTGCATGTTGAAATTAATATGCCCACTGGGTATGAACTTTGTCTGATCCAGAAGTATGATTTTGGCAGTATACGTTTTCAGATGATTAGATCTTGGTTAGTCATTTTGCTTAGACTGAGAGGAGAGATACAGGTCTGTACTATGAGATGAAAGTAGGGTCACAGTTCTGTTTCAAAATCAGAGCGATCCTGGCCGGATAAAGTGAATCCAGTATGATGCCCACTTCTTTAGACTGATTTAACATTCAAAGGACCGGGGACCAATAATATGCTCTATGCTTGTAACAGAAGGACCTGTCAGCCTGTTTGTGCAGCTTTCCAGCTGTCACACTCCAGCTCAGTCCGGCACTGCTCGCAACAGCCGACTTAAAGAGAGGAGGGATGATTAGCTGATGGAGATCTGCTGTGTTGGTCAGCCCCACCCCCCTAACCGGGAAAGGAAATCAGCCATGAGTCTGCTGGGGGCCGTGTGGTGTCAGGGGAGGCTGACCAACACAGCAGATGGACTTTGAAAAAAAAGAAAAAAAATCAAAACTTTTTGTAAAGTCATAAGAAGAGCTGTCTTGTTGGCTCTTTGTTGTACATGGCTGCATCACAATACTGTAAAATCAGTAATATTGTAGTGTGAGCCATCATGTGCTGGATATGGTGAGATCAGGTTATGAACTAAACCAACAATGTTTCCACAACCCACATGAGGGAAATACTGGAGGAGAGAAAGAGAGGGACAGCTCAGAAGAAAAAGGCATAAAGAGCGTGAGAAGCGCTGATGTCATTTTTCCTGCTGGGACTTGAGCGGAAACAAAAATAGAAAATAAATAAATAAAATCTTTGGTGGGAAAATAGTGCAGCTGGAGAGTAGCTGACTGGGTCACTGATAAAACACAAAAATAGATGCTAGTTTTTTACATTATGTCATCCTGTCACAATATGTTGAGTGAACTAATCCATTGAGCTAGTTATTACCAGCCAACACGGGAAATTCAACCTTTAAAGAGTGCTGAAGGAATGACTGTTACAAACCCAACGTAGTTATTTGGCATTGGCCCGATATTTTAAACAGAATTTTTTTCCCCTTTTCAATACGAGTCCAAATCTAACATCAAACTGTGGATAACACAGGAGGTCAAAACTGTCCTCAGCAGGAAGAAGGAGGCCTTCAGAACCAAGGACAGGACAGTTATCAAGTCAGCACAGCAGGAGGTGAAGCAGTGCCTGAAGGTGGCCAAGGATGCCTAAGACTACGTCCACACTAGCCCGGATAGATTTGAAAAAGGCGTTTACGTCTGAAAACGCTCCGTGTCCACACTAGCGTTTTCAGTCATTTTCACAGAGTTGTGCGTCCACATCGAAATGGCCAAAAACACTTACATTCCAGTCTAGCGCATGCGTGAAGCGCAAGAAGATTCGGTCTGCCTTATTTCTGTCTGCCGTTCATTTACTTTCCGGCTCTTTGAAACGTTGCGGCAAAATGTCAAGGAAAAGCACCGAGTTTTTTAAATGGACTAACAATGAGGTGGAGTTGTTGCTGCGAGTAACACAAAAGTATAAAGTTGCAAAAGTGAGTGAGAATGCGTCATCGCTTTAGAAAGTCTCCGTTTTCACTGTCCACACTGTGACGCAAAAGCACCGTCTTCAAATGTATTCCTTTTCGAGGACGTTTTCCTTGGGGAAAGCGCCGTCTCAGTGTGGACGGAAGGCCAAAATGGAGAAAAAACGATGCATTTTCAATCGAAAACGCATTAGAAGTAGCCTAAGTCCCTTTTCCATTAGTCCCTATTCAGACCGACAGCTGAGCTGGTGGAGCCGTTCCAACAGGGCCCACTCAATGGAAAATATCTTGTATCGTCCCAGTCCCTAAACAGAGCTGGTTTTTTCAATTATTACTGAGCACTTTTTCTCTGACTTGACCCAAAGCAATATCTAAGTCCTTTTACAATTGTAAACTTTTATATTTCGGTCACTAAAATGCCACCAAAGCCGACTAAGTGAGGAAACTTGATCCAGCCTCGCCTGCAGCTCCTCCTGATGAGCCCTTGACCTGTCCTGAGTCGGGGACTGGGGCACAGGCCGCCGATAGTAGCCGTGTCAGCGCTCTCAAAGTAGAGTAGGAGAGTTTCACCTAACTAAAGGTAACGGTTAACAAGATGCAGCGATCCCTGTCCACCTGTACTGACGACATCATCAGCCTCCAGAGAAAAGTGGACCATCTAACTAAGGCGGTGGCCAAGTTGGAGGATAAATGTGACAATTTGGAGTTCTGGTCCCGGTGTCAAAACATCCGCATCATTGGTGTTCTGGAAGACGACCCATTGTCAGCATCCATGGATGCCGATTCGCAGTTGCTAAAGGAGGCCTTTGACCTCCGAGAGGAGCCGCTGCTAGATCGCGCTCACCGTACTCTGGCTCCCAAGCCCAAGACACAAGAGCGGCCCCGTGCCATAGTAGCTAACTACATTACTACACTGACTGTGTTAAAATCCTTTTGAGGGCAAGGGAGCTTCAGCGGATCAAGGTGAACTATATGACCATCTCGGTTTTCCCCGATTATACTGCCAAGACGGCGCGAGCACATGCAGCCTTTGCTGCCGCTAGCTACATTGTGTCCCCCGACACAAACACAGAAGAGCTACCTCGTCAGGCCAGGACTCTGCAGTCTATTTACACCTACAGGCCAGTGGACACTCTTTCTATGATGAGGATGTAACATCCTGGACAGGGAGGAACGCTGGTTTGAGGGCGGAGTCAAGGAGGCCATTTACATGAAAAGGGAAAGACCATCTCTTAATCGAGGAGGGGGCCTAAGGGTACATCTGTCACCATCTTACAATGCTGTGATTGCAGCCATTCCCCAACTCTCTGTGAATGGTACTCATGGCCATTGATCAGTGTTCTTTGATCAGTGGTCTTTGATCAGTGGGTTTTGGTCAGTGGTTGTTGATCAATGGTCATGAGAATTTGCATAATTAAGATTAAGGAACTGACCTCACAGCCCATTGTTCCTTCAGTGGGCTGGTTTCAGTCATTATGCAAATGTACTGTTTATAAGATTGGAAACCTGCAGTCAGCTGAGACTGAAGGAGTCACCTGGATGAGTGACGAAACGTTTCTCCCACAAAACGCTACGTCCAGATGAACAGATTCAACTTTTGGAGGTTTCCGGTTTATACTTCACGTTTTGAGGAGTGTGTTTTTCTTTCTCTTGGGTAACTTTATCTTTGATGTTCATAAAATGTAGTCTTTAAATGTTTGTTTCGTACTGGTTTACCTCAAAGCCAGTATTTTCACCGCAGGCATTCTTGATTCCTGAGAATAGTGCCTAATGTATATTTTCTTTTAATACTGCATATCTACTTCTGTAGGATTCACCCAGTACTTAGAGATGTTTTTTCATTGCGCTATCTAGCTGTAAGTTTGTCAGTGACTCACATAGGAGTCGGCAGTGTTCCTTCGTTTGAGGAAAGACAGAGTGAAAGCAAGGGGAGCTGAGCTCCTGGACCAGGTACGCACTGCTCGTTTTTTCACAACACTGGATTTAACCACGGGCTGGCTGGCTACTACTGTCAGTTCATGCCAGGCTTCACGGACCTGATCAGCCCCTTGACTGATCTCGCCCCAGATCTGGTCCAGTGGACGGAGCAGTGTCAGGCAGCGTTTGTACAGGTAAAGAAGGCTGTGGCGGAGGCGTGGTCCCTGCCTCAGCTGCAGGGAGGGGTGGTGCAGTGAGCTCAAGGGGCAGTGCCAGGGGGGTTGGAGGGACAGGTGTGCATGATAAAACTAATGAGGTTTCTCTCCTTTATATAGTGAAGCTGGAGACCACTGTACTGGGTATTGAAAGAACACTCCCAAAGTGAGTAGCATGACAGGGTGTTGGGTCAGTCATTACAAAGGCTCTCTGTGGGGAACCCCTGCTCTACACTCCGAGTAAAGGGGATCAGCTGCCCGAACATTTACATGAGCAGGAAACTGTCAGAGCAGGAGGCCAGATACACATCAACTCTCTTTATTATTACCTCCTGGGCCGCCCTCTGTTCCGATGCATTGGCTCCACTGCATGAAGGATGCCAATGCCTAGAGTCTATCTGTAAAATTAGCGGTAAAGTAGTGAAATTAGGATAAAGTGCTGCTCATTTTTATTTTCAGCCATTTTCCATGTTAGCCAATGAAATGTTTCAAACTTGCCCAGGACTTTAGCCTCATGTGTGCTCTCCCTGGCAGTAGTAAATGCATAAAAATAAAGCTGTTATGATAACACTGAATAAAAACTTGCTTCCTTAAAAAGATTTGGTTTACAATTCAGTATTAAATATTGCATAAAATAAACTATATACAAAGTGTTTTTGTGCATGTAGCCATGGTTCATTGTCTGATTTTTTAAATTAGTCTATTTTTATATTATAATTCCTAATTTGTTTGAGCTGCTGCTCACCACAAACAAGTACAAGCAGAATGGACTTTAACAGCTTTTCCTGCTGATAAAAACCTCTCTTATTGGCCTTCATACTACACAAAGTCATTAAGCTATAAACGGGTAAACGACAGAAAAATTTCTCTTTTTTACTTTCTACTATAGAATTTAAACAAAATGTTTTTTAACTGTAGTCATTTTTATGACCACAGTTACGCACAGCAACACAGCATGATTTTGAAAGATGTACCCTTAGGCCCCCTCCTCGATTCAGAGATGGTCTTTCCCTCCTTGACTCCGCCCTCAAACCAGCGTTCCTCCCTGTCCAGGATGTGTACATCCTCATCATTGAAAGAGTGTCCACTGGCCTGTAGGTGTAAATAGACTGCAGAGTCCTGGCCTGACGAGGTAGCTCTTCTGTGTTGTAGCCAGAGGTTGTTTGGTTTCCCAGATGTATAAATCCTGGCAATCCTCCTGCACTTAACAGCGTACACTATGTTACTCTGTTTGAGTCGGGGGACCCGATCCTTGGGGTGGACCAGTTTTTGGCACAGCGTGTTTTGGGGTTTAAAAGCCACAGAGACCCGGTCTTTAGAAAAAATGCGTCTCAACTGCTCCGATACTCCTGACACATATGGGATCACTACAGGTTTTTGCTTGGGCAGCGGTTGTCCTTCTCTCCTGGATCGGCTGGAGCTTTCTTTAGGTGCCTTTCCAGCTTTGACAAAAGTCCAGCTGGGATAACCACATTTACTCAGGGCCTTCTTTTTTTTTTTTTTTTTTTTTTTTTTTTTTTATCCAGAGGTCTCCTTACCACTGTTCGGAGCCGTGGGCCTGGCCGAGGTAAAAAGAGAGTGCAAACATGTTGAGGGCTGTGTTAGTTCAGTGAGAGATTTATTTGGAAAGAAAACAATTTTCACTTGCAGTCAAAAACTAATGTGTACGCTTATGCCTGCATTTTTATTTTGTTAAATACAAACAAAATTCTAGCAAAAGTGCTTCCACGTGTCTGGCCAGAAAGAGCTGTTTATTTGGTAGTTCAATGAAACTACTGTACTATACTGCTGAGTGACTGTCTGCTGCTCGTCAAATACATTTCATTGCAATGTTGACCCTGTGCTAACTTGCATATGACAAATGAAACTGAAAGGCTTCACATAGTTAAGAGTGAGAAAAAAAATGCGTTCATGTTTGCAGTTTTGTCTTGTTACACAATATTTGGAATTAAATAAAACAAACAAAACACTACATTTTAGGAAATATTAGAGGGTGTTTTCGTGTTTGTTTTTTTGTACTACTTGGACACTAAAGTGGCCCTCCAATGAGATGACGGTGCCAGAAGTGGCCTGCGGCTCATTTAAGTTTGAGACCCCTGCTTTAAACGATGACAGCGACTCGTCTGTCTCTTTTAGTTCAGTTACTAATAGAAGCATTAGTAAAACTCTAATTTAACAATTTTGCCTTCCTGTCTCCTTTTTTCGACCTGGACACCTTTTGTTACTTTCCCTCATCCCCTGGACCTTTTTAGGGGAATGTAACAATTGGGGGCTTGTCCGGGTCAGCAATTACCTCAATTACCAGCAAAATCTTCTGCCATTCCCACCTCTTCACGGTCCTGAATATCAAAACAATAAGTAACATTAACATTACTCATTTTCTGTTCACTGTGTTCAAACTTTCATTTCAAGGTATCTTTCTTTGGTGCACTGGCTGCCAAACTGAGCGAAGCAACGCAAAGAAGAAGAAAATCATGTCATTCAGAAAAATAATGTGGATGTTCTTTAATTCTGAGACAAGTTATTGGAAGTTTATTTGGTATAATGCAGTATACGATTCAGTTATAGGAAGGTAGCAGTTAGTTTAAAGAGTGAAAAGAATAAAGAACAAATGCATGCTAATCATCAGCAAGATCCAACATTGTAAAGCTTTTTTTTTAACTTCAATAAAACGATATCGATTCATTAAATCCTGAATCAATTTTTAATTATAAATTCATTTTGCCTGAATCTCAGGTTAAACCTCACAGAACCACTTTTATATTTAACCACCAAACAGCTAGAACAGTAAATGAGAGAAGGCAAACGGATTCAGCTACATTCTGAAGCTGGAGGTTTTGTCTCTCTCCAACCAAAATCCATTGAACCAGAAGCAAAAGAAGATCAAAACTACGCTTCACATTTCATTTCACATAAACATCATCATCAATTCCCTCTTACTTTTGCTGTTTTGCTTCCACCACGGTAAAATCACACTTCCTGCAGAGCTCTCTCTCTCTCTCATGAACAGTTTCCCATCTAAAAATCTCTGGGTTTTTTTTTTTTTTTGCATTATTTACTTGCTTATTACCCACCAGTCTACTGTTGTTTACAGTGCTGTCAGCCCCTGTTTTTTTTTTTTGTTTTTTTTTTTATTTAACTGACTTCCGACAAGATTGTCTCATTTCTGCTTTTCAATACTGAAGAAATTTAAACTTTTTAAAATGATGGCAAATACTCAGGGCCTTCTTGATGTGCTGTTCTTCTGCCTCCCTGGCCGCTGTGTCAGTGGGGATGGTGTTCGCTCTGTGTTGTAGCGTCCTGATGACACCCAGTTTGTGCTCCAGTGGATGATGAGAGTCAAACCTTAGATACTGATCCGTATGTGTAGGTTTACGGTACACGTCAGCTTTTAGATGTCCCCCATTACTGATGGAAATCTCACAGTCTAAGAAGGCTAACCTGCCACTTTTCATATCCTCCCTGGTGAATTTGATGTGTCGGTCCACCGAGTTAATGTGATCCGTGAAATGTAGTACGTCCTGAGATTTGATTTTCACCCAGGTGTCATCCACATATCTGAACCAATGGCTTGGTGGTGTTCCAGGGTAGGATAGCAAAGCCCTCTTTTCCACTTCTTCCATGTACAAATTGGCCACGATGGGTGAAACTGACCCTTGTATGTGAAATAGGTGGAATTGAGACACAGTTCAAACACACTTGGTTGATGCTGAGAGTGGTCCTGTTGCTGAGGTTGGGGTCATCCTGTAATCTCTTACGGACTACCTCCAACACTTCCGTGACTGGGATGCAAGTAAAGAGAGATGTAACGTCGTACGAGACCATGGTTTCATCTGCCTCCATAATGACATCTCTCACCTTCTCAACAAAATCCAGGGTGTTCTGGATGTGGTGTTCAGAGCTGCCCACCAGCGGGTTGAGGATCGAAGCCAGAAAATCTATCACCTTCTTCCTGTAACCACAACCTGGGTCTGGTTTTAAGGCCTCATAAGTATTTTTGTCTCTTTCTAATGATAGTCTTTCTGTTTTAGCAATACTGTGCACCTACACTTGTCTGCTGGAAGGATGATAATATTGTTGTCATTACTAAGTGATGTGAGTGCCTTCCTCTCCTCCATGCTGATGTTGGATGCTGGGGCTGATTGTATACACCTTTGATTATGGTTGGATATTACTAATTTTGTAATAAATTAAATGAAACGTGAAATATAACAAATTTTTATTCAGAATCTTGTTTCTGTGTTTCACAAACCTTGTTATCACCTATTACTTGTCAAACAGGGTAAATGAACAAGAAAGAACGTTTTTTTATGTTTTACAAAGACCAACAGGTGGAAAACAAAGTCCACAACCCCAAACAGCTGCTCAAAGAGGGAACATTCACAGGCAGACACATGCTCAGTCTCTCTTTCCTAGCGTCTTCCCAGCACGGGGTCCGCTGCGTGGCTCTGTCTCTCCATTTGGATCGGTTTTGGGTGTCCTCTGGGGCGAGATTGGTGATTGCGTCCATCCACCGCTTCTTCTGTCTTCCTTGCAGTCAGCAGCCTCCAGGGTCAAGTCAGAGGGTTGTTCTTGAAACCAAATTCCCCTCACTGCACATGACGTGTCCATACCACTGTAGGTGCGCTTGCCTCATCTTCTTTTCAACTGGGGCAACTTCGAGTTGTTTTTGAACACCTTCATTCGTCACATGATCTAGGCGGGTTAAGTCAGCTGGAAACAAGGATCCTTGGTCCTTGGCCAACGGTGTGGGTCCCTGGCGACACATGACGTGACACATCGGTCATCTTTCGTCGCATCACATGGAACGTCAACTCGATTTGGATCAACATGCTAGGGCGTCCCCCCGGAGGCGACTCGCGACGTGACAAATATACAAAGGCAGACAAATGATTAGTATGACACAACAAAGAACTGAGTTGAGACAAAGGATACAACTCTTATATGGCGCTTTTCTATTGTCACTGAGCACTCAAAGCGCTTTATACATCTCGTGCATCCACCCATTCACACACTTTATCTAAGGTTTTTAGTGCTTCTATCTAACACTCACTCACATCCACGCTCTGATGGATGCATCGGAACATGGGCGTTGCCCAAGGCATGCAGACTAGAGCAGACTGGGATCGAACCACTAACCTTCCGGTGAGTAGGTGACTCGCTCTACCACCTGAAATGAAAAGCACAATGTGCACATTTTGTGCACAGCTGGAACAGGTAAAACAAAACACAGGACACAAAGCTAAACACAGTGCACAGGAGGTAAGAAGCTATAATAAAACAGGAAATAATGAAACGTGAACATCTGACACCAAAGCTGACTTAGGAACAGGGAACAGGGTAAGAAGATTGAAGAGTAGGGAATGACTATAACTGTGGATAAAAGTAGGGAAATCAGAGAGTAGACTCATGAAAAATAAACTCAGATTTAAACTTAAATACAAACTTAAAAGGATGTAAATGAAGAAGAGAGTATGTGGAAAACATCATATTAAACAGAACTAAAACATTCTGCTACGCTCAGAATCCAGGACCATGACAAAGTTATGGTGGAGAATAAACAAACATTATTTACACTGTAATTATCAATGATCAGTCAGAGAACTGAAACAACACACTGCCAGAAGAAATAAAGGAATAAGAAACTGCATTTCTTTAATAATGTAATCTATTTTGCAACCATCACACTTTAAAATGGGAACATTGAATGTCGATTAAAGAAAATGTCATTAACTTCAGTGAGATAAGTGGAACTGTTATTGGCTCACCTAGCTCTGCCTTCATTTGGAAAAAGCTTGTGTGTGATTATGATTGTGTTGTAAAAAGTTTACACTCTGAAACTTTAATGTAGATATAAACACATTTATTATATTAACAGGCTTCACACAGTCTCCGCCTCCTCGAGTCTGCCTCAAAAATACTTTCATTGAGGCGACGCCCATGCTTCCCTCTACCCTCGCGTTGGCCGCACCCCTTATAACCCCCGTTAAAGCTACGTCGACAAACGCAGCGTTGCTTCACTTCCGGTTAATCCTAACAAAATAAAACCCAGAATAGGCAACATAACTGCGTTCTAAGGCTTAATAGAGAAAGCTAATTCAAATGGCCATTTCATCTGTCTTAGCTCAAAGCAATAAGTTTTTCAAGACTTATGAATAATTACAGATTTAACCAGGAGTGCTGTGACTGCACAGAGGCTTTAAATTAATCCTTCATGGAGACATTTAACTTTTGTTTGGCAATATTAGTGAGGGTCTAAATGAACACCAACAGGCACGTGATTTCTGTACTCATTAATAGGGGTCAACTGGCAGATAAAGTCTGCAGGGATATTTGTGAATTGAGCAGTGTCTACATCAAATTTCCCAGTGCTGCTGACCAAGTTGACCACAGTGTGGGAGGTCGCCAAGAATGAGTATTTGTGTAGGTGGTTGTCATGTTTCCATCAGCTGCCCATCAGCACCTGGTGCTGAGGGTAATGCAACCATACAACTGGATTCCAGTCATCACGGTGAGCGTATGTAGTCGTAATTTCTACAAACATCATTCTAGTTGGAAAGGTGGAACTCGTGATTCAATATTTCTTTTAAATTCTACGCTCGGTTTCAGAGAGGATTAAATGGTCACAGTAACCTTTTTACTAATTCTATACCTCAATTCCACAGTGAGCAGCAAATATTCAACAGAGATCAGTTTTGCACAGTTTTCATTTAATATATGGATTTTCAACCCATGAATACTTTCAGCACCATGTATGATTACTTATCCTTATGAGGTTTAACCCACGTGTTCTAATTTAACCTGACTTAACTCAGTCCTGATTATAGTAGAGTTTAAGCCACATTCAGGAAGGACACTTAAATATTCTGTAATCAGTATAGATTAGGGCCTCTTCCTGTACCCCTGGCCCAAACCAAGCCTTGTTCAGCAGCAGCTACACTTCCTCCATGTCCTGAGGAAGAATTACCTGGACCAGAAGCTGATGCTGGCCATCTACTGCATCCCTCTGGCCATTCAGACTGTTAACAAACACTATCCCTCCCACACCCCACCCCTACCCACCCACTTACCAGTCTGAGCCATGGTCTGATTAGCCTTCATCAGTTTGCAACCTGTAATGTGCGCCCTCCTCCTGTTTTGTATATGGTTCTCTTGTTTGTATGTACTCCTCTTGGCTGTTATTAATTCTTGCTGTACAACTGTTCATATTTTATTCCATGCACAGTTAGTGTGGAGCACCCACAGTTTCACCGTACATGTACAATGACAATAAAAAGCTATTCTACTTTTCATTTAACCTATCAACATTTATTTCTCTATATATTTCTTTGTGATGGACCATACATCATTTGACATGTAAAGCGAATAGATATGTGCTGTAAACCCAGTTCATTCTAAACTGAACCCTTATGATAGTGCCAGTGTTACAGTTCCCAACATTTTGCAATTCTTCTTCATGTAACGAGGAGCCTAGAAGTCAAAATCTGAATCTAAAATGATCACAACTGATGATAAAATGTCCAAACCATATCATCTATCACTAAAAATGAGTTTAGTTAGTTACTTAAAATATGCACAGTTGTCAGTATTGAGAGCTCTTTTATTGGTGCAATATTATTTTTCTGTTTGCTCTGCTAAAAGCCTGCCACATACAGAGCAGCACTCTCCTTACCACTGACATTTTATTTTGGTTCTGGTATTTTATTTTGAAGGAGAGACCCGGGCTTCCCGTAAAACAGTTGCGACACTTTGTAGCTTGGCGCGACTTCCTGGAAGATTGACAGCCCCTCGTTCAGTAACGGAATCGAGAGCTTCCGTTGTTGAGCGAAGCCTGCGTTAAAAAAAGAAATAATTCCCTGCTTTGAAAGTGTCCACGAAGAACGCCCACTCTGGATTTTACACGGACCTACAGGGTATGAACGTGGAGTGGACGCTTCAAACAAAGTGTAAGAGGAGGTAGACCTGTACGTTTGATGGCTGCTGGGGATGGAGCCCAGCTGCCTGCCACAGTAGCGGCCAGTCGTAGCGTGGAAAAAGCGCTCGAGGAGGCTGCCACGAGCGGGGCTCTCAACTTGTCAAACCGTAAACTGAAGGAGTTTCCTCGGAGCGCCAAGAACTATGACCTGTCCGACATAACACACGCAGGTTAGCTTGTTTTTCACTTTTCTAAGTAAGTTGAAAAAGCCTGCCGTCATGCTAGCTTTAATTATGAGAGACGCCTTTTGTTGTATCGCCACCTGCTTCTTTCAGCTCAGGGCGAACACTCATCCTTCCCCTCCCCGCCGCGTTGCACAACACTGTTTTCAAAGGAACAAGTTTCCTCGATCCTGTCATCGCTGCGTGACCAGCCACTCTACGTTTTAACTGACTTGTTTTATATGATTCATGGCGACTTCTTGCTTCGGCAGGTTAACTTGACTAAATATCTCTAACAGGGATTCAGCCTCGTACAGCTGGCCCGTCTCCCACCGGCCTGAGCGGCGCCGTTAGCGTCCAATATAACGTTTCTGCTTAAGAGCTTCAAACATATGAGGTTGTAATTCCGTTTCTAGTTAAGCACAGTCATAATTATCGCTTTTAAGAAAGCTGCTATTCTCAGGAAGCTAACTTCCAACGAGAAAAGGAAAAAACGTCAGACGAGTTCGCGAGTTCCTCTTCCTCAACTTATCATGTGAAACCCTCCACGGGGTTCAGACTTTGTGTTTACCGGTGATTCATGCTAGTTATCATTATCGCTCAAAGCAGTGCTGTTGGTAACGGAGTAAAAGTAGTAAAAGCAGTGAAGTAGGTGTGGATTAGCCTAGCGATGCTGAAAGAGGATTACCTCATCCAAGCGGGTGAAATTAGTCTGATCGCAGTGCTGCTGCTGCTTTGCATATTGTAACCATCTGGGTCTTTGCTTTACGGGCATGAGTGGGGCACTCATGACTGTGGGGGATAGCTGTGCACAGCTTTAATGTTGGGATGTCGTGGTTTTACATTAAAGATCAGTAGTGGAAGAAGTGTGAACCTGTTCAAGAACCTGTGTTGGATGAAAGATTCAAAGACCGCATTTAAAGCCACTACTCTGTTGTGAAATGGGCCCTCGTGGCCTTAAGGAGAGGCATCTGAACGACAGCCTCTGCAACAGTGACTGGATCAGCTTGCAGCAGAGAAACTGGACTTGAAACTGGGCTAGCTGGTTAGTAGCATCTGATCTTTCAAAATAAGAGCTGGGATCCAGTAATCCCCAACAGTAAAAATCTTTTGTAACATTTTCTTGGGCCGATTCAGTTCAGTGTATATAGGCCCAAATCACAACAACAGTCACCTCAGCACTTTATGCACTTTAGGTAAAGACTTAACACTAATACAGATAAACCCAAACAACCAGATTCCTCCTGATTGCTGGCAACAGTGGGAAACAGTAGGAAAACTCCCTTTTAACAGGAAGAAACCTCTGGCAGAACCAGGCTCAGGGAGGTCAGACATGTGCTGTGACAGGGTGGGAGGTTAAAAAATAAAAGCTAAAATAAGCTGCAAAATATACCTGGACATCTATTAATTACAGTATTGTTGTCCTAATCGTTATCATTTAGCTGGGTGTTTGAGTTTATCCATCAGCTTAAGCTCTGATTTCTCTCACTGAGTGGTAACTGCAATATGAAAGAGGCTACGATGCTTGATTCTTCTGGGTGTTTATGTCCCAAGGCCTCACTTAAATGCCTACTTGACACCTCATTTTTCCTGTGTGTCACTCAGTCAGTGCTTTTTGATAATAAAGGATGAGGAAGTATTTCAGGCTTTCCATCACTATATCATCAAACTGAACTGTTAATGACAATTCTGTTTACATACTGTTCACACTGTAGGTAAGTGCATGGATTGAACATTTGGAGACTGAAGTCTTAGCAGAGACTTAAATTTTCAGATGCAGTGGTGCACAGACTTTGATATACTATGTGTTTTGTGGCTTGATTGGAGAAGCAGTGACACACAGCCCTTTAACAAATGTGTTAGTTACTTAATAAAGCATTTTTTATCTAAAGTTTAACACATTTCTGAGGCATGTGGCAGAATCTTGAAATCAGCGCTTCAGTTGTCCGTAGCATCGTCCTCATTAACAAGGCAGCTGCTGACATCTGTCATTCACACGGGCTCACGGTGACTCAGTCGTTGTTCATTTAGCAGTAGACACAGAGTCAGTCTCTTGTATGTAGAAGGTTGCAGACACTGTGCTGTATACATGTTTTTGTAGCATCTAGCCTGTATTTGAGTGTCTTGCCTAATGACATGCTTTGAGTTTCACAGAAGTACCTGGTAGTTGTGCCTCCTGACACAGATGTTATATCAGCAGAAAGCTCTGCACCCACTGATTCTGTGATTGTAAGGGACGTACTCAGTTAGTGCTGATTCACTGCTGTTCTGGAGCTACAGTGCTGTGAGGTTAGGTTTGGGCTAATCCCCAACTATGCTTCAATGCTTCAAGCAGATTAAATGGACTGCTGAGAAACTTGTGTAACTTTTTCTTAAGCATTTTAAAAAGAAAGAATTGAAGTTGTCCTGTAGGGTCGTTCGCCACGTCTCCAAATTCCTAATAAAGGCTGCTGGGGTCCTGTTGGTCGTACAGCTATGCTGAGAGCACGAGGGGATTTGGACAGCCGGCACTGAGAACCCCAGCTGCTCACTTGGAGTGTGTGTGTGTGTGTGTGTGTGTGTGTGTGTGTGTGTGTGTGTGTGTGTGTGTGTGTTTTACATTTTTCATTTTTCATATAGATACAGTTATGTGGCAAAGTCTAGAGCCACCCATCATGTCTTCATGTTTGGAAATGAAGCGTATAAGGCAAAAACAATACGATAGAGCATTGGTATTACCACCTCTGTCCCATACTGTTATTTATTCTAATAAATCCTCCTCGCTCCTGTCCCTTCTGGTTATTGACAGCTTCTGTTTGTGAGGCTCACACGTCAGAGCTGATTCTAGACCTGACATCTCAGATAATGTTGGAGTAGTTATCTTATCTTGGCAAATCGATCACAACAACATTCTCGTTTTAAAAAATCTCATGTTTTGCATATTTGGTGATACATAAACAAAAGTATGTTAGAACGTACTTTTTGGGACACGTTCCTTCACCATTGCTCCTGGTGATCCTGTTTGAAATGCATTCTGTGATGACTGGCTGCCTCATGTCCACACCATCACCACCACCCGTTCAATTGACGGACACCGTTCATAACCAGTGAAGGTTACAAATGATCTTCTTATGGCCTCTGACAGTGGACTCATCTCTGTGCTTGTCCTGCTAGACCTCAGTGCAGCGTTCGATGCTGTCGACCATAATATCCTATTAGAGCGATTAGAACATGCTGTAGGTATTACAGGTACTGCACTGCAGTGGTTTGTATCATATCTATCCAATAGACTCCAATTTGTACATGTAAATGGAGAGTCCTCTTCACACACTGAGGTTAATTATGGTGTTCCACAGGGTTCAGTGCTAGGACCAATTCTGTTTACATTATACATGCTTACATGTATAATACAGCTGCAGCAAGAGTCCTGACAGGGACTAGAAAGAGAGAGCAGATTTCTCCTGTATTGGCTTCCCTTCATTGGCTTCCTGTTAAATCCAGAATTCAAAATCCTGCTCCTCACATACAAGGTCTTAAATAATCAGGCCCCATCTTATCTTAATGACCTTGTAGTACCATATCACCCTATTAGAGCACTTCGCTCTCACACTGCAGGCTTACTTGTTGTTCCTAGAGTATTTAAAAGTAGAATGGGAGGCAGAGCCTTCAGTTTTCAGGCCCCTCTTCTGTGGAACCAGCTTCCAGTTTGGATTCAGGAGGCAGACACTATCTCTACTTTCAAGATTCAAACTTTCCTTTTTGCTAAAGCATATAGTTAGGGCTGGACCAGGTGACCCTGAATCCTCCCTTAGTTATGCTGCAGTAGGTGTAGACTGCTGAGGGACTCCCATGATGCACTGGGTGTTTCTTCTTCAGTCACCTTTCTCACTCACTATGTGTTTATACACCACTACATTTATACACCACTACATTTATACACCACTACATTTATACACCACTACATTTATACACCACTACATTCAATTATCAGTTATTATTAATCTCCAGCCATCACACTGTCAGCAAGGGGCAGAGAAAGGGTGATGGAGACCTTATTGATGTGCTGCTGACCAGCTGAAGAAGTGAATGGTATTAGGCCATATGTGATTCTCTTTTTTTCTGTAAGCAGCTCCATAGTATATCTTGTTGAGTCTGGGTAGAGACATCAATCTCTTGGGGGTTCTTGTCCACACTTGAGCAGTTGTGTGTGGGCATAATGTAGGTATGCTAGCACCAACCCCTGCAGGGGCCCACAGTGCAGTGTGTGTCTGCCCACGGTGCCTCCACAGGGGATCCAAGGGAACATGTTTGGGAAGTGTTGCTAGAAGCTACAAAGCTATCCTGTACTTTGTGAACTCGTTGAACACACTTTAACACACAGTGGGTAAAATAAATATTGAACAAATTAAATATATTTCTAAAGATGCTAATGAGATGAAATTCTCACCAGATGTCTGTAGCGACCCATTCAGCCCACAGATGCTAAAGAAATCAATCACAGAGGTCCATAAGTTATGTGTAATAATGAGATCTGGGCCAAAATCACACCTAAGCAATGCGTGCGACCACAAATTTATGTACTAAGAAAACTGGTGATGTGTTCGATACTTATGTTACCTGCTGCATGGCTTCAGTATGGATTCTAGCCTTGTTCGTCAGTAGCTGGCGTCTGCTCTGTGAGAGAGAGGTCTTATTTCCTTTACTCTGCGGATGTGGGCGGCATGTTCACTCAGTCTTTAGTTCTGCTTTTTCTTCTGTGAGCCTCCCTGCTTTCCCTTTCTGATTACCGAGCAGATTCTGTTAGCCAGGCAGCATGTTTCCATCCAGCTGTCATGTCAGTGTAAAAGACTAAAAACATCACAGTGAGTCAATGAACCAACCGCCAGTTTCCTCAAACATATCCATGGGAATACTGAAGGAGCGTCTCATGAACTGATAAGACTAGATGGGGAATCTCATTATGAGGAAAAGGGTTTTCTTTTTTTGGTGAACAGGGCAGCCTGGTGCTCTTCATGTATGGCTCTGTTAATCAGAGTCTTTCATTTCAGTTCAGAGTAAGTGAGTTTTCAGTATGACATCTTTTCATGGTGGTGCTTTTAGTAACAAACATCTGTTTGCTTTAAAGGTTGCTGCTGTTTTTCCTCTCTGATCCAGAGTCTGTCTTCAGTCTTAAGGACGATAACTAGTTTGGGTCTGTGTGTGTGTGTGTGTGTGTGTGTGTGTGTGTGTCTGTGTGTGTGTGTCTGTGTGTGTCTGTGTGTGTGTGTGTGTGTGTGTGTGTGTGTGTGTCTGTGTCTGTGTCTGTGTGTGTGTGTGTGTGTGTGTGTGTGTGTGTGTGTGTGTGTGTGTGTGTGTGTCTGTGTGTGTGTGTGTGTGTGTCTGTGTCTGTGTGTGTGTGTCTGTGTGTGTCTGTGTGTGTGTGTGTGTCTGTGTCTGTGTGTGTGTGTGTGTGTGTGTGTGTCTGTGTCTGTGTGTGTGTGTGTGTGTGTGTGTAGTCAGAACTCCACTGTTCCCATAGCTGTTGTTCTTCAGTGTGTAGGATGTTGTGAGACATGTTACTGTTATTTTGATCTGTTTGTAAGGACTGACATTAGTTTATGGTTTGTCCCGTCTTCCTAAGCCCCGCCCCTCCCTGAGCCTGGTTCTTCCAGAGGTTTCTTCCTGTTTAAAGGGAATTCTTCCTTCCCACTGTCGCCAAAGTGCTTGCTCATAGGGGGTCGTCTGATTATTGGAGCTTTCTATGTTATTGTAGGGTCCTTTTCTTACACTAATAAGTGACTTGAGGCGACTGTTGTTGTGATTTGGTGCCAGTTTAAATAGAGCTGAACTGAACCGAACGTTCTATTTGGAACTTGGAGAAGTTGCACTGTATGTGAGTGTAGAGTTTCCTCCTGCTGATGTGTTTTTCTTTCCTTGTTAAAGCTGTTTGTTGTTGTTTAACCACATTGTTTTAAATGCATTAAATTCCAACAGGTCCGGCGTTCCAGGCTACTTTATTATTCAGGAAGTCGTAGCCTGCTAACTGCTACAAACTGGATGTAAATTCCAACAATAAGTTACCATTTTTCCAGTTAAAAGTTTAATGTTAACCTGTTTCATTAAAAAAAAATATGAAGTAATCCACCATCTTCATTTTTGAAGCTAATTTAATGTTTGTCAAATTCCCAAATAGTCCAGTACAGGAGAAAAAATAACACGTTCTGTCTTACGGGGCCATGATAACACACATGACCTAGAGACCACATGATCCATAAACCCAGGTCACATAGTCCTGTGTTTGTCCCCGAAACACAATCTACCACTATTGGTGTGTAAATAATCTAATTGTGTGGAGAGGACCGCCTCCTCTATAATGAAAGTTGATGCCGGGCCTCTCTTATGTAACAGCAGATTCACTGTGGAAGTGGGTAGAAGACGGGGCCTCGAGGGGATGAAGTAAATACTGTATGTGCACATATACCCATTTATTATTATTATTATTATTATTATTATTGTTATTATTGTTATAGCATAAGTCAAAGTTTTTACAATTTGATAGATGAAATATGTGCTTCTTAATAATGTGGCTGTAGGTTGTTAGTGTCTTTAATCAAGAGGTAGGTTCAGGCGAGTTTAAATGAAAGGAAAGTAGTTTAACAGATTTATACAAACTGTAGTTTAGGTCAGTTATGGAGCCTCCCTGTCCTCAAACTGTGGAACTGCATTTAAGAAATAAGTGCTCAGAGTTTCTAGAACACGTTTGGTGCCAGTACAAACCGTAATGTCACTGGGTTTGGTTGGTTGGTAGCAGTTAGTAGACTTACAATAGTTTCTGTTAGCTAACCAGTGACAAAGCTGATAACTCAGTGGAAAACAAACTAAAACTAAAGAAGTCTTTAAACAATGTTATTTATATGTTTTTACCTCCAACCACCATGGAACATTGATTTAGTTAGATTTAGTTTTTCATGCCCATCATGCATTGTGTCGTATTATTTGTTTGTCAGTGTGCTGAGCAGCATGTTCTGCCTTTTGCATGGACACCCTGAGCTTTGCATATGAAGCTAAAGCAAAACCTGCAGTCTGTGTGGCTTTAACAGAAAGAAGGTGTTACAGGATAAAAGATAATGAATAAAATAATAAGGGCTTCAAATAATGAGGCAACATTGTTTATCAGTCTTTCACATGAGTCAGACAGAGCTGCTCGTTATTCTGCTGGTAGGAAACACGCTGCTGGTTAAGATCGGGTCATATCCAAACATCTTTCTGCACGTCTCCATCACTTACAGAAAGATTTAGATTCCCACCTAATGAAAGAGTACAGTTTCTGTCTACTCTCACACACACTGTACCGAATGCCTTTAGCTTCTGTCTGTAGTGCTGCTCATCGGCTTGCTATCACTGACACTGTAACAGGAATCCACACAGCCACATCCTGTCTTACAGCAGACACGGAGTTGTGTTGTCACTGGCAACATTGCGAAACAAACAGCATCAGAACAGACGTTGTGGTCTGATGCTGTCTTATGAAAAAGAGCCAGGGTGAGGGGAAGAGGTAGCTGGTTGCTACATGGCGCTAAATCGAATGTATAATAAAGCTTGATGTCACTGTAGTCGCTGACAGCAGCAGGAATGCTTTTGTTCAGTGCATATTTAATGCTGTAAAGTAGTCGAACGACGTCATTTCCAAGAGGCGTGGTTGGTCGAACTCTAGTAAAGTAACTTTAGTCTATAACTGTCAGTCAGTATTACAAGTTCTGACACACATGAACACACGAATACAAATGTAAGGTTGTCTCATATGTCGAGTACTTGTTGCTAAGTTGTTGCATGTTATTACAAAACGTGACGCACACGTTTGCCTACAGCCCTCTCCTTGTGACTCATTTATTTGTGTCTTCTCAGTTCTTTTGTTGTCTCCTGGCAGTGGTGCCTGCCCGCTAACTCAGGCTCATGTTGTTAACGTGAACACACCTCAGCACAGGCAGGAAACGTGATATGGGACAATCGGTAATGGAGCCAGTTTTTCATAAGATCTGCTAAACATCAAACCCCCTTCATGCAATGACAGTTTCAAATCTGGATTCATCACTCTGAGCCGTGTTGTTACTGATTTTCAGTGCAGTGTTTGTGTAATTGGATCCACCTCAGTGTTTATCTCATTTCCCTTGCTTAGAGATG